>NC_041386.1:396633055-396687303 GCF_002162155.2 Triticum dicoccoides
GGGTGCGGTGGGTCGTCGGCGGCGGTGGAGCTAGCAGGGGAGGGTGCGGGGGGGGGGGATCGAGATCGAGATGAAGGGGGATAGCGATCGAGATTTAAAAATATTCATCAAATTTGAAAAAATATTCATGAATTCGAAAAGTGCCCATGAAATTTAAAAATATTCATGAGTTTAAAAATATTCATGAGTTCAAATTTGATATCGTACGCCTCATAGGTCATCAGGTTGTGCTCGGCGCCCTGTGACAAGGCGAATATGAGTTGTTCTTCCGCGGAAGAATCTTCATGTAAAGGGTACGACAGAAGCTTCTGCTTGAACCAACGCGTGAAACATGAGTTGTGCTCTTTACTAGTTTAAACAATGAGTGAAACGCGTGAATCTTGAAGTAAAAATAAATAAATATATATACTAATGGCGCACCGGGTAATAGTGTGCCATTACTAGTTTAAACTAGTAATGGCGCACTGTGAAATGATGCGCCATTAGTAGTTTTCCAAAAAAAAAGAATATTTTTTTACAGTAATGGCGCACTGTCTGCTTGGTGCGCCATTACTACTTAGAACTAGTAATGGCGCACTTCGACCTGATGCGCCATTAGTATGTATGGAAAAATAGAAAAAAATAATAATTTAATACTAGTGGCGCACCCAGTTTTTGGTGCGCCATTAGTGTCTTCCACACTAATGGCGCATCACCAACCGGTGCGCCATTAGTATATAGTAGTGGCGCACTGCTTCCATGGTGCACCATTAGTATCAATCCTATCTATAGCCCTTTTCCTAGTAGTGATTGGGTTAACTAATAGTTGATTAGTGCTAAGCTAAGATTAGCAGGGCTCTGGGCCCACCTGTCATTGACCTAGGGGAGTTAAACCCCTGGTCAAACGAGTACAACTCGCCGGCGACGACAGACGCGGCAGAGGGGCTTGGGTTTGCGTCTCCGGCGACCAAACGGGTGGCCGAGACCATCTACGGGGAGCTGGAAGCGAGCCGCGTCGTTTGGTGGTGGAAGTGGAGCTCGGGGAGGCCGGGAACAATGCCGGCGACGACCTTGGCGGTCGCTGGAGCTCGGGTGAGCTCGGGCTCGTTGCTGCAGTGGCCTAGGCGGGGCGGCGCTAGCATCTACGGCTCCTACGCGATGCGGGAAATGCGTTGGACACATGCCGGGGACCATATGGTCACCGGAGCATGACCGGCGACGACGCAGGTAGCGGTGCGTGTGGGTGAGCTTCGTGCAGTCGATGCAGGGGACGACAGCGAGAACAGAGAGGATGGGAATGTAGCTGAGCTCACAGCGGTTGCAACAATGTAAACGGCGAGGTCGGGGACGAGCTGGAGCAGTGGTAACGGCGAAAGGGATCTCCGGCGGCGATCGGCGAAGATGAGGACGAGGCGGTAACTCCAGGGCGAGCGAGCACTCGGGGCTCAGTCTGCTCGACAGAGAGGAGGGCGGCGAAGCTCCTGGACATGGTGGTGTGGCACGGAGACGACGGAGAGCATGGTTGTGGCGACGGTGCAGCTACGACAGTGTCGACCATCGTGGGAGAGAGCGAGGGAGAGAGGCAGGGGCGCGTGTGAGGTGTCCACGGGGTCGGGGCGGTGCCGCACAGGCGCTTCGAGGCGTCGCGCTTGTGCGGGCGACGGCAGGCAGGCAGGGAGGTGGCGTGGCGAGCGCGGCGGCATCGCGGTGTCCCTCCTCTGCCTGCTGGCAGAGGTAGGTGATGACTGGCATAGGCCAGATGGGCCGGGACAGCTAGGTAAGTGGCCTCTGGCCTTTCTCTCTCTCTCTCTTTTCTGATTTGTTTCTGTTTTCTAATTTTCTGCAACTGTTGGGCTTTATTAAAAATACTAAAAAGTTTCCAGAAATCCTGAAAATAATTGTGGGCTCTGTTGGGATTATTCCTAACAGCCCACACTTATTTCCAGAATTATTTGAGCATTTAAAATATTTTATAGCATTTAAATGCCCAAATGCAAATACTATATGGATTAAGCCAATGACCTTGAGATGTCCTAGAAAAATGTGCACCATTTTTCTCAAAGGTTTTAACCCAAAACAAAAAGGGTGGACTTTTTAGAAGGGCATTTCAGGTTCATTGATTTTTTTAGTAAACCCTAGTTTGTTTAAGGGGGTGCTAGGGGTTCTGTTATCCCCATTTCATCTTTCTGGGAAAATTAAACATGATGCCATCACTCTAATGCATGAGCTAGCTAGGGTGTGACAACTCACCCCCACTCAAAAGAATCTCATCTCGAGATTTAGGATCTGTTGGGAAGAAGGCGGGGTACTCGAGTCGAAGACGATCCTCCCTTTCCCAAGTGGCTTCTTTCTCGGAATGGTGTGACCATTGAACCTTGAGGAACTTGATGTTATGGAGTTAAGTGGTATGCTCGGCTTGATCAAGGACACGAACGGGATATTCCCGATATGAGAGATTATCTTGTAGATCAAGTGTTTCGTGGTCCACTCCACGGATAGGATCCGCGAAGCAACGCCTGAGTTGAGAAACGTGGAAGACATCGTGAACTCTGGAAAGATGCGGAGGTAGTTCCAATTGGTAGGCAACTTCTCCTCGTTTGGCAAGAATGCGAAAGGGTCCAATGTAACGAGGAGCCAATTTGCCTTTGATACCAAAACGATGGGCTCCCTTTAACGGAGTGACCCGAAGGTAAGCCTTCTCGCCGACTTCATAAGTCATGATCTTATGTTTACGATCATATTGGCTCTTTTGACGAGATTGGGCTGTTTTCAATTTCTCACGAATAACACGAACCTGCTCTTCTGCTTCCTGAATCATTTCCGTGCCAAAGAGTTGTCTTTCCCCGGTTTCTGACCAGTTAAGAGGCGTTCGACATTTTCGTCCATAAAGAACTTCGAAAGGAGATTTGCCCAAGCTAGCTTGATAACTATTGTTATAAGAAAACTCCGCGAATGGAAGGCATTTCTCTCAACCCATTCCGAATGAGATGACAGAAGCTCGGAGCATATCTTCCAGAATTTGATTGACTCGCTCTACTTGACCACTTGATTGAGGGTGGAAGGCGGTGCTAAAAGAGAGACGAGTTCCCATAGCATTTTGGAAACTTTCCCAAAATCGAGAGGTGAAGAGACTCCCACGGTCTGAGTTAATTTCCAATGGGACACCATGAAGAGACACTCTTCGGGAGATGTATAAATCAGCTAGCTGGCTAGCGGTGATACTCTCACGAACAGGTAGAAAGTGGGCCACCTTGGAAAGACGATCGATTACACGAAGATGGCATTATTCCCTCTCTTGGTCCTGGGAAACCCAGTAATGAAATCCATACTGATTTTATCCCATTTCCACTCAGGAATAGCCAAAGGTTGAAGGGTGCCAGCAGGCCATTGATGCTCTGCTTTAACACGACGACAGACATCGCAACTAGCAGTGTATTGAGCAATTTCTCTCTTCATCCTTGTCCACCAAAACCTCTGGCGTAGGTCTTGATACATTTTAGTACTACCGGGATGAATGGTGAGAGGGGATTCATGAGCTTCCTTAAGAATCAACTGGCGTAGATGTTGTTTCTTGGGAACCACCAAGCGGTTCTCGAAGAAGACAACACCTCGCCCATCCATGGAAAATCATTTAGCAACTCTGCTAGCGATGTTTTCCTCAATCCGGGATATGCCCTTATCGTACCGCTGGGCAGTTATGATCTAATCCATAAGGTTAGGCTTCGCCACTAGGGTGGACAGGAATCCTCGAGGAATTATGTGAAGGTTAAGCTTATGAAATTCCTCGTGGAGAAGTGGTTGACTTTGTTGTAACATCAGATTGTTACAATAAGATTTACGACTTAGCGCATCAGCCATGACATTGGCTTTGCCCGGGGTGTAAGTTATTCCTAAGTTGTAATCCGAGATCAACGCCAGAGATTCAAATCCGGTTGGGTGAAGATATATTTCAAACTTTGGTGATCGGTGAAGATCTCGCAACCATTACCGAGAAGGTAATGTCACCAAGTTTTGAGTGCATGGACTACAGCTGCAAGCTCTAGATCATGTGTGGGATAATTTTCCTCATGTGGGTGTAATTGCCGTGCGGCATAGGCAATTACCTGACGATATTGCATGAGTATGCAACCTAGTCCTTGTCGCGAGGCGTCGCTATAGATAATGAAGTCCTTGGAGAAATCTGGTGGTACCAATATGAGAGCAGATGTCAGGCGTCTTTTCAGTTCCTGAAAGCTGAACTCGCACTGTGGGGTCCACTCGAACTTTTTATCTTTCTTGAGCAGTTCAGTTAGAGGTTTAGCAACCTTGGAGAAATTCTCGACGAAGCGGCGGCAATAACTCGCTAAGCCGAGGAAGCTCCGAAGTTGCTTGACCGTCTCAGGTGGAGTCCAATCAAGGACGGCTTGAACTCGCTCGAGATTGAAAGCAATACCCTTACCAGAGATTACATGGCCTAGATAGGTCACTTCTGTCAACCAAAATTCACACTTGGAGAATTTGGCATAAAGGCGATGCTCTCGAAGTTTCATCAATACCAGCCTTAGATGTTCGGCATGTTCTTCTTCATTCTTGGAGTAGATGAGTATGTGATCAAGGTATACTACGCCGAATTTATCCAAATACTCCATGAAGACCGAGTTCATTAACCGGGAGAAGGTGGCTGGGGCATTGGTTAAACCGAAGGACACGATGGTGTACTCGTATTGGCCATAACGAGTAACCAAGGCCGTTTTGGGAATGTCCCCGTTTCTGATTTTGATTTGATGGTAGCCCAACCTCAAATCCATCTTGGAAAAGACTGAGGATCCAGCGAGCTGATCATACAAATCATTGATCCTGGGAAGTGGATACTTGTTCTTGATAGTGACCAAGTTGACAGGTCGGTAATCTACAACCATCCGATCCGTTCCATCCTTCTTCTTGACGAAGAGGACGGGGCAAGCCCAAGGAGAGGAGCTAGGACGGATGAAACCCTTTTGCAAGGACTCATCGAGTTGGTTCTTAAGCTCGGCTAGTTCTAAGGGTGCCATCTTATAGGGTCTTCTAGAAATTGGAATGGTTCCTGGAACAAGGTCTATCACAAACTCGACATCCCTGTCAGGTGGAACACCTGGCAGTTCTTCTGGAAAGACATCCGGAATGTCTTGGATTACCGGAATATCTTGAAGGTCTGGAAGGGGGTTGGCATTTAGGGAGTAAAGCTGGCGCTTGGCCACTAGAGTTAAGACATTGACTGTCTTGCCCGATGGGTGAGTAAGTTGAACGGTTCTAGTGGCACAATCAATCTTAGCATAATGAGCTGACATCCAGTCCATACCCAAGATGATGTTTATGTCCGAGGACTTGAGAGCTATTAAGGATGCAAGGCAGACGAGTCTATCGACAAGAATTTCATTCCCATGGCTTACTCTAGAGGTTTGCCATCTAAAGCCAGGGGTTTGAATTTCCATGGTAGTGGGCATGTCACAGAATGTCGTGTTATGCAATCGAGCATAGCTCTCAGATATGAATGAATGAGATGCTCCAGTGTCGAAAAGAACAGATGCCGGATGGAAATTAACAAGGAGCGTACCAATGACGACGTTAGGATCCTCATGAGCTTCCTCAGCTGAGACATAGTTGACATGGCCACATGAAGTGGTCGTTGGCTTGGCGTAGAATGTCTTTCCCGCTGGCTTACCACGACCAACGGACTTTCCAGACTGATTGGGGTTGTTGTTCTGGGGACACTCTCGACTATAGTGACCCAGCTCTCCACACTTGAAACATGTCACAACATTGGGGCGTGGAGCAGCATTAGCAGCGGGGCCACCATAGGGCTTAGACGGTGCAAACTGCTGGTTGGGTGAGGCGCCTCAAAGGATGGCCTCAGAATGAACCTGGGTGGCAGTGCCGTGCTTGGAATCCACACTCGGCGCTTCTGAGATCCAGAGCCGTATGAAGAACCAAAATCACGAGAGTGCTTGCGTGAAGCATCATAGTCAGACTGGCCTGTCTCAGCACTGATGGCTTTATTGACCAACTTCTGAAAGGAGGTGCACTCGTGCAGAAGAAGATCGCGGCGAAGCTCAGGGCTAAGTCCCTTGCAGAACCTTGCCTGCTTCTTAGCGTCGGTGGATACCTCTTCAGGAGCATATCGTTCCAGATTCCCAAATTCACGACTATATGCATCCACAGTCAGTCTTCCTTGGGTGAAATTGCAGAACTCTTCCCTCTTGCGATCTATGAGACCTTCCGGGATGTGATGCTCACGGAAAGCCTCACTGAATTCAGCCCAAGTAGTGATTTGGCCGACCAGGCGCATAGCCTCAAAGTTTTCCCACCAAAGGCTAGCAGGGCCTTCGAGGTGATAGGCAGCATAGGTAACCTTATCAGCTTCGGCTACGTTGGCAGAACGTAGCTTGTGTGTGATGCTGCGGAGCCAGTCAGCCGCTTCGAGGGGCTCGACGGAATGATTAAACTTTGGTGGGTACAACTTGATAAAGTCATTGATTGACACCAAGTCATTTCGCTGATGGCGTGCAGTGTTCTGCTCAATCCGCTCCAGCAAGCGGTTAGTCTCAGGCTTGTTTCTTTCCACCTCCAGCATAACTTCGGCCAGAGAAGGTGGGTGAGGCATATTTTCACCCCTAGCTGAACTGGCTTCCCCCTGCTCCTGGGCAGTAGGGTTGCTGCGGGTGTTGACCATCCTAGGAGAAAACAAGACAACGGTTTAGATAAGGATGGCACAAACATGGCAAGGAAGTGCAGAATGTAATGGATAACATGGAATGCTAAGATGTTCATTGCACGACATGGTAATATAGAAACTGCCATATATATACCATTGGTCATACACACTGTACATAGTTTAGTACAAGCCCAGGCTAGAGTACAACTACGGTGAAAGACATTACATCTCATCGGAGGCATTCCAAGCTCCTATACATTATTTTTCTACACCTCCGTAGCGTGATACACACCAAGTCATATCCCACAGGTCACGCAGGACTGTGGAGAATACAACTATTATAGTACTAGTGAAACTACTACTAGCTCAGACGGCTCCGCAGTAATCCTCATAAAAGTCACCACCAAAGCCTGGAAGTGGAACATGATCATCTGGGAACAGACGGTTCTACGGAGCCTGCGGACCATAGGGGCTGGGATGTGGCCTTGGTCCCACAGGTGGTGGCAGATGGGGACCACGAGGAGGGGTGATGCCTCCTACATCGCGCCACTCCATACAATCTGGCAATCCAGGTCGTACATGGTACAAGTCCCTCATGTCCATGTATCCTGCCTGCACCGCAGGTGCAAACCGAGTCAAAGTGGCCCAATGATCAGAACGAGTGTGGAATAGCTCCATACGCAAGGCCCGATTTTTGCGGTCCTTATCCTCGAGCATCTTGGCAGTGGTGCGGAGTAGTGACTCCTCATGTGTAGAGTCATAGTACAAAGCCTGATAGTACCCCTGTGCTCTAGGAAGTGAGGATGGCATGTAACGGAAATCGGTGTTCTGAAGCAAGGCAGTCCTGGCTCGAATGATAGTCATCATTGAACAGGCTGCATCCTGCACAGACATCTCAATAGTGACCCCAAGTCCATAGGAACAGTGAAGGGGCTCAGTGGCTCCAGGATAAGAGGGATATATCCTGACGGTACAAAGGTACTGGCTCTGGTTGAAGTCTCTGAACTGCTCCTCGACGGTATATTCCGGATACCGCCGATAGCCTGACTCGACCATCACCATAACCAACATGGCCGTGTGGCCGGGCACATCGAGGCACCGGGTCAGACGAACCACTTGGTTCTGAGAACGGTTGGCCATCTGAAAGCACAGAATAATGCAAAGGCATTAGAATTTTCTAGGGGAAATCGGACAACATAACGGCTGTAAATGCTCAGAAAAAGATATGAGACATCCACAACAGTTTGCAATACCACTCAACAACATCATATCAAGGTTCTGATTCAACTGGCAACATGCTAAAATTAGTAGAAATTGTACTGAGGCTTGTAACAACAATCCTATAAGCTACTACGGATTAGTAACACGTGAGCCTGATAGAAAGAAGAGAACCTAGTCCTTAACCCACGTAGAATGAGAAGAGAATGACTCAGATCAGAGGGCATAAGGTAAAGGAGTAAAAGAGCCTTACGTTCCCTCCCACAATCAATTCCCCTACATATAACTAAAGCAATTCTAGACTCGACATCGACCAGTTTGGCTCAACGAACCTACAAGCAGTCCGGCTCTGATGCCAACGCTGTCAGGACCCCATTTCCAAGTCACATTGATCTAGCCGGTAACACATCATATCACATTGCGTCCTCACGCACGGTATCCCCACGGGTGTCGCCTTAGCATGGCCCAGGACCATTTGCGCCTTTTGGCTCACGTATATGATAGTGTCGCTAGCATCCATATGACAGAGAACCCGGGGCGACATGGTTAGTCATGAACCCAAAGCGGCACAAACCTATGGAGACAGGCATACATGAATCACATCTAGCATCTCGGTCAACAGTGTGTGAATCCGGGCTGTAGCACTGGGCTAACAGGACTCCGGGGAACCCGGGTTGTAGCAGGCTAGGCAGGACTCCGGATGTCACCGCGTGACATTTCCCCGAAGGGACATACATAGGAACGAAGTGAAATACATGTCGGCAAGTCAAGTGTCCTGAGCAGTAGTGCTGGGCTAGCAGGACTCCGGTGAACCAGGCTGTAGCGGACTACTATGGCTCGAGGAGCACTAGACTACATTTCCCCATAAGAGAGGCTACCAAGGATAAACAACTAGATTGTCGGATCCCACACATACCAAGCATTTCAATCATACACACAATATGCTCGATATGTGCAAATACAACATGGCATCACAACAAAACTCTATAACTCAAGTACTTTATTTAAAGGCTCCAGAGAGCCATGCATAACATGTTCATACAGGTAGGGGTCACATGACCCGACACTCAAGTCATACAAGCATACAAGCACATGCAGAAGCAAATAGTCTGAGTACAGACACTAGAAAGGAAGAAGGCTTGTTGAAGCCTGTCTATCTACATAGGGCCCTCCATGGCCAGGATCACCACCTGGGTGGCAAGTTACTCATCGATGTCGAGGTCTACATAAAACCCATCGGAGGGGTCAGTGTTGTCGTCTGAAAACAGTAATTAAAGCAAACATGAGTGCAAAGGTACTCAACAAGTCTTACAACAGAACCTACTATACATGCTCATTCTCAAGAAGGTGGTGGAGTTAATGCAGCAAGCCAGCTTTGACTCTTGGCTAATATCCTACGAGACACCACTAGTAAAATAGTTTTCGCACAGAGTCCACTAATCACCAACACAATACTCCACCGAGGATCCTCCGTCGTCATCCTACGAGAGGGCCATCCTCGGTACTCACACTTATCTTGAGTCTTTTAGTAGTAACCATTAACTTGTCTATGAACTGTATAGGCAACCAAGTAGTCCTTTACCGTGGACGCGGCTATTCGAATAGATGATGTTAACCCTGCAGGGGTGTACTTCTTCATACATGCTCTCACCACTTACCGTCGTTTACACGACATGTACTCGGCGACCTTCAAGCGGAAGCCCAACGAGGGTGTCGGCCACGGCCTACCTAAACACTCAAGTCTCTAGTCCAGGTTTATCCCCTATCCAGGTTCCATCCGCAGGGAGTCCAGCTGAGGTTTCCACATACGGCCCCGAATGATGTGAACAGGGTTCCGAGACGCCAAACGGGCGCCCGGCATATCCGACCATGGTGTATCTACCGCATCATAGCCCACCCCTAGGGTTAGCGCTACGCACGGCCGCCAACACATAACCTACAAAAACCAGAAACTAATTGCAACTCCTGGACAGAGTACTAGGGTGATTAAGAAGCCAAGAGGGTCAATTAAGGATCCCAATGCGTGGTAGTAGCTGATTCTTAAATCACACATACAGATCTCAGTTCTTAGGGACGGCCTCAATGAAAAAACCCACCATGTACTCCTACATGGCCTCTCATCGATACCTTTACCAAATCATGTTCAACACATCTCTCACATTACCGACATAATCATTTCACTCTAGCCCATCGCCCAGATGAACCAGACCTGGCACAACTCTAAGCATAGCAGGCATAGCAAGGTAGGAAACACATACATGGCTCAATCAACTCCTACACATGCTAGTGGGTTTCATCTAGTTACTGTGGCAATGACAGGTCATGCAGAGGATAAGGGTTCAACTACCGCAACACACAGCAGTTTGAAATGTTGTTGTCTTAATGCAGTAAGTGAGAGCAGAAGCGGGAACATGCGATTGTATCGATATGATCAATGGGGCTGCTTGCCTGATGGAGTGGTAGTAGGGTACTGCCCTTCAGTTGGATACTCGGAGATATCCTCGGAGGCAGAACCTACCACGAAAGACACCACAGAATATAATCAACACATGGCAATATGCAACAATATGATGCATGCTATGACATGGCAAAATGAGGTGTCCTGCCTAATGCAATGTGAAACAAGTTGAAATGGGTTCATTTGAATCAAAGATTCAAATGGTAGCTTAAGTTCTTATGCATTATAAGTGTATTAGCTTGTTCCACCTAGACAGCAAGGTTAAATTGTTTTGTCATGCATGAAACCATTACAGATGGAAAGATTAAATTTTTCTAATCATTTTTCATATATAATTTGTTTGATTTGGAGCTATGGTTGATTTTCTATGATTTTTAGAAGTTTTGGCTATTTTCTAGAATTTCCTATATAAAAATAAATCGAGAAAATAAATAACTGCTCAGCACCGTGTCATTGTGACATCAGCGAGTCAAAGGCGCCAGCCCAGGTCAAACCTGACGGCTGGGACCCACACGTTAGTGAAACAACTAATTAACAGGGTTAAGTTAATACTAACTAAACTATCAGTGGGGCCTGGGCCCGCATGTCAGTGACCTATTGGGTTAACTAATAGTTGATTAGTGCTAAGCTAAGATTAGTAGGGCTCTGGGCCCACCTGTCATTGACCCAGGGGAGTTAAACCCCTGGTCAAACGAGGTCAACTCGCCGGCGGTTTGACGCCGGCGACGACAGACGCGGCGGAGAGGCTCGGGTTTGCATCTCCGGCGACCAAACGGGCGGCCGAGACCATCTATGGGGAGCTGGAAGCAAGCCGCGTCGTTTGGTGGTGGAAGTGTTGCTTGGGGAGGCTGGGAACGACGCCGGCGATGACCTTGGTGGTCGCCGGAGCTCGGGTGAGCTCGGGCTCATTGCTGCAGTGGCCTAGGCGGGGCGGCGCTAGCATCTACGGCTCCTATGCGATGCAGGGAGTGCGTTGGACACAAGCCCGGGACCATATGGTCACCGGAGCATGACCGGCGACGACGCGGGCGGCGACGCGTGCGGGTGAGCTTCGTGCAGTCGATGCAGGGGACAACAACAAGAACGGAGAGGATGGGAATGTAGCTGAGCTCACAACGTTTGCGATGATCTAAATGGCGAGGTCGGGGACGAGCTGGAGTAGTGGTGACGGCGAAAGGGATCTCTGGCGGCGATCAGCGAAGACGAGGACGAGGCGGTAACTCCAGGGTGAGCAAGCGCTCGGGGCTCAGTCTGCTCTTCGGAGAGGAGGGCGGCAGAGCTCCTGGACACGGTGGCGTGGCACGGAGACGACGGAGAGCACGGCTATGGCGACAGTGCGTCTACGGCAGCATCAGCCATCGTGGGAGAGAGCGAGGGAGAGAGGCAGGGGTGCGTGTGAGGTGTCCACGGGGTCGAGGCGGTGCCGCAGAGGCGCTTCGAGGCGTCGCGCTGGCACGGGCGACAGCAGGCAGGCAGGGAGGTGGCGTGGCGAGCGCGGCGGCGTCGCGGTGTCCCTCCTATGCCTACTGGCAGAGGTAGGTGATGACTGGCACAGGCCAGATGGGCCGGGCCAGCCAGGTAAGTGGCCTCTGGCCTTTCTCTCTCTCTTTTCTGATTTGTTTCTGTTTTGTAATTTTCTGCAACTGTTGGGCTTTATTAAAAATACTAAAACATTTCCAGAAATCCTGAAAATAATTGTGGGCTCTGTTGGGATTATTCCTAACAGCCCACACTTATTTCCAGAATTATTTGAGCATTTAAAATATTTTATAGCATTTAAATGCCCAAATGCAAATACTATATGGAATAAGCCAATGACCTTGAGATGTCCTAGAAAAATGTGCACCATTTTTGTCAAAGGTTTTAACCCAAAACATAAAGGGTGGACTTTTTAGAAGGGCATTTCAGGTTCATTGAAAAAGTTTTTAGTAAACCCTAGTTGGTTTAAGGGGGTGCTGGGGGTTCTGTTATCCCCATTTAATCTTTTTGGGAAAATTAAACATGATGCCATCACTCTAATGCATGAGCTAGCTAGGGTGTGACAACTGGGGCGGGGGCACCTCAAAGGCACACCAATAGTTCTCTTAGCCGTGTGCTGTGCCCCCCCTCCACAGTTTACTCCTTCGGTCATAGCGTCGTAGTGCATAGGCGAAGCCCTGCGTGGATCACATCACCATCACCGTTACCACACCGTTGTGCTGAAGAAACTCTCCCTCGACCCTCTATTGGATCAAGAGTCAATGGACGTCATCGAGCTGAACGTGTGCTGAACTGGGAGGTGCCATACGTTCGGTACTTCATCGGTTGGATCATGAAGGCATTCGTGTACATCAATCGCGTTAACCTAACGCTTCCGCTTTCGATCTACGAGGATACGTGGACACACTCTCCCCTTCTCGTTGTTGTGCATCTCCTATATAGATCTTACATGGTCGTAGGAATATTTTTGGAATTGCATGCTACGTTCCCTAATAGTGGCATCCGAGCCAGGTCTATGCGTAGATGATACGCACGAGTAGAAAACAATGAGTTGTGGGCGATAATAGTCATACTGCTTACCACCAACGTCTTATTTTGATTCGGCGGTATTGTTGGATGAAGCGGCCCGGACCAAGATTACATGAACACGTTCATGAGACCGGTTCTACTGACGTGCTTTGCACACAGCTGGCTGGCGGGTGTCTATTTCTCCAACTTTAGTTGAATCGAATTTGACTATGGCCGGTCCTTGTTGAATTGTTGTGGTTTTGATGCGTAGGTACGAAAGGTTCTTGCTAGAAGCTCGTAGCAGACACGTAAAACTTGCAACAACAAAGTAGAGGACGTCTAACTTGTTTTTGCAGGGCATGTTGTGATGTGATATGGCCAAGACGTGATGAGATATAAATTGTTGTATGAGATGATCATGTTTTGTAGAAGTTATCGGCAACTGGCAGGAGCCTTATGGTTTTCGCTTTATTGTATGAAATGCAATCGCCATGTAATTTCTTACTTTATCACTAAGTGTGTCGTGGTTTTTTCACGGCAGATGTCCTCGTGAAAGGACTTAGTCGTGGAGCCATCGCTACGGGTTAGCTTAAAGGGGTTTAAAGCGGACAAAGGATGCGAGAGTTTATACTTGTTCGGCCCCTTACGATGAAGGTAAAAGCCTACTCCAGTTGTGATGGAATTACTAGGGTTCGATGACGAGGGAGAAAAATCCGCTTTGCCTGGCTCTCGAGTTGTTGTGAGTAGTCCCTAAACTGCCGCCGGGTCGCCCCTTTATATACATAGGTCGACGCCCGCCGGTTTACACAGTCCCGAGGCCGGATCATAAATGTATCTGGCTCGGTCTCTACTCCTATCTTATCATACAAGCATACATCAATGTCGGTTTATGTCTACAGGCTTTAACCCGCCTTTGGGATTTGGGCCTTCATGAAGCGCCATCATTCATGTCTTCATGGGCTTCAAATAAGATAATCATCCTGGGGATAACTCGGCCTCTCCTGGCCGGTATATGTCCAGTAGCAATATCCCCAACATTAGGCCCCAGATTGATTTGAACTTGTTCATGTCAACCTTCAATACTTAGAGAAATTCCTCCCTTTGCACCTTCGCATACATCTTGTAAACCCCCATGACGTCATCCTCCAGATTGGTAGTAAACCGCAGTGACGTCAGCTATTCATTTAAAGCCAAAGATACCCCTTTCATTAATGAGCCTCCAACAATCAAAGTGACAACCTCGTTATACATCCATTTTTCGGGCCCCTCGATTCCCGCGCCTGTCGCTTATCTCTTTGTCCTTATAAATAGGGCGGAGGATCCCTTTCCTTTCCTTTCCGTTTCCTGTTCCTTTCTTATTACTCCTCGTGATGCCCCTGCACCCGAGTGTCGCCGCCGTCGTCGAACTTCGCCTCTGCCTCACTGTCGGCTGCTGCATCAACCTGATCGCACCAGAGAGACGCGGTGCACCTCCGCTGCTTCAACAGCCGCTGTAAGTCTTTCCCTTCTTTCCTTTGTAGATCCACTTAGACAGCAAACCTCAAGCTTGACGCGTTCTGTGCTGTAGGTATGGTAGTCCTTATCTCGGCCATTAAACCAAACCTTGAACACATAAGAACTTGATCTAGACCTTTTGTGAACTTCTTCAGGACCAAACTTTTTTAGGTATAAATCTTTTTTCTTTTCCTCACGTGTGGTAGATCCAAAATTCCAATGCAATCTTGTGAATCCACTTTTTTCTCACTTAGTCATTTTACCTTAGATCTGCACCTTCCTTATCTACGTAGGCGGTTTATCCTTGTAGAAAGTAATCTGTCATATGCCATTAGGCCCCTTGTAAATCGCCCGTCGTTTTACCATTTATAACTGCATGATCCTCCGGTTTAACAATTTGTCATGCTTGAATTCCATTTTCTTAACCTGTTGCACTTTATGCGTTTTCATTCATGAATCGTAAACTGGCGGTAATCTTTTCAATCTCTTCACATGCAATGGCCAAAGAATTCTATTCCTGTAACTGGGTCCCTTCCTGGGTCACCGAGGAGCAACTAGATGGATGTGTCAAAATTGGCACCTTACCGAAGAAGGGTGAAATCTAGTGGCGAGTTCCCGGTCCAGAAAACCCTCCTACCCCCAGAGATGGCCAAGTAGTAGTGTTTGCTGATCACATGGGCCATCGTTTTAAACTGCCTGGATCCAAGATTTTCCGTGATGTACTGGCCAGCTTTCAGATCCAACATCAAGATATTGGACCCAACTCTGTATCCAATATCTGCAACTTCCAGGAGTTTTGTGAAGCATATCTTCAAGAAGAACCGGCTGTCGAGTTGTTCCAGGATTTGTTCCACTTAAACCGCACACTGAATTTGTAGACGGGCCCAATACTGAACTTGGTGGCGTCTCCATTCAGAAAAGGAAGGATGTTAGCTTTCCCCATGCCAAACTTCACAGTCACCCAAAGGATTGGAATCAGATTTGGTTCTATTGCAAGGATACTTCTCCTAAAGATGAGAACCCTTTGTCGGGTTACCGTGCTCACCGGTTTACCAACACAAATCCACTTCTGCAACGACTAACTGCCAAGGAACGGGCCTCGTATGCACCACAACTCACCAAGCTTAGAGCTTTCATGGCCAACGGTTTGACAGGTGTGGACTTTGTTCGTTGCTGGCTATCCTGGAGTATCTTGCCGTTAAGTCGCCGCTCTGGTTTAATGTGCGAGTATACTGGTGACTTAAAAGACTCTCAACGTCGTAATAACATTCAGCTATCAGATGATGAAGTTACTGAGTCTGTCAAGAAAATGTTGAATGAACCGGAAGCTGTCTGTAGTAAGACCGGGCTAAGTCCCTTTTACAACGGAACAAACCGCCCGCTGTAAGAATTGTTTTGCTCCCGCTTTATATCAGATATTTTTGAAATGTGCAACTTTTAATACCTTCTGCCCATCTTTTAAACAGGGTGATGACCCGTTCTAGAAAAAGAAACCACAGGAGAAAACGGTTAAGGCTCCTAGTCTTAAAACGAAGGCTGTCAAGAGACCTGCCAAGAGGAAGGCAACTGAACCAATCGTTTTAGATCTTCATGACAACCCTGATGAACCGGACGTAGAGGTTGAACTTGATTCTCTTGGTTCATTTTTCATGCACCTCATTGACAATGATATTTATCAGGATGACGCCGAGGGCAGCCAAGCTGATGACGCAGAGATCATTATCCTTTCCTCCGGTTCATACCCTCTGCGAACACAAAAAATCCATTAAGCAATCCGGAAAGTAAGATTTTCTCACCCGTAGCTTACTTGGAACCAAACTTTCTTTTGAAGAAGCAGCAACACGAAGCTCGCCGCACAACCCGTCATAGCGGCCAAGTAATCACTTCAACCGGTCTGCTAAATACTCCGGTTCAGAAGCGCCAATCTGAGGTCTCATATACTTCCAATACTTCTTACCCCAAGGCGGGTTATTTCCGACAACCTCTTAATCCATCTGATTCGAATTATCAGGGAATGCCACCTTCATCATCCGGCGAATCAACTGCCACACAACTTCCACCCCTCAAGACCGTCCCTGGGTAAATGCCTTAAGTTGTCTCTTTTTGACGCTTTATACTTATGTGCTATACTGATATGTACACCTTCCTCTTTCAGATCCAAGGCCAGACCCAGTAAGAAGGGTCATGTAGATAAACCATCTGATGACCATGTGACAGTTGAACCGGAGACAATTCCAGAATCGGAGAGAGCAAATGCTGACGCCATACTTGATGATGTGCCACCCCCAGATCATGTTTTACTGAACAAGTAGAAGTTGATACCGCATCGCAAGCTAATAAACCGGCAAGTCCAGTCCGTACTAATGATGGACCGTCTAGTCCGGTTAAGGCTACTAATATTCCACCAACTCCAGTAAATGCTGCTAGTGACAAGGAAGATGAGGTTATCATTACTGGCGTTGGCCACACCTCCCCTGGCCATCCTGTTGTATTAGCAAAACACAGCGCCAAAGAAGAACGTGCGGCCATGGAGAAAGGCAAATGGAGCACCGATTTATCAAGCTATGCCCACCTTAGTACCCAGGAGCTCCATTCTGGTTTTTTAAACCGCATGTACACAAACCGTGACTACAAAGCTGGTTTAGTGAACTTGATGAAGGAACGTTATGAGGTAATCGCAAATCCTTTTCTCTCTTAAGTCGAATTGTAAGTACTAATTCCAGTAGCTCCCAAGGGCCGATTTATGATAGTAATCAAAAACCGGGACTCCATAATATCGCACTTCTGCATACTTATCCTCCAAGGGTCGGTTGATCCTTTAAAAATGAACCGGTACTTTAGCATTGTAATCTTGTAACTTTTGCTTGTGTAGTCCCCAAGGGCCGGTTTATATTTCCAAGGTGAACCGGGACTTTAACCACTTTTACTTTGAGCAGATGTACATTAGCCCCCAAGTGCCAAGAATAATGCTTGCATTATACTTGGGACTTGAAATAATTTTCTAGAATGAAGCAAGTAAGCATTAGCCCCCAAGTGCAAAGTGCATAACTTGTTATACGCTTGGTACTTCAAATATATACAACCCATTGATGATATGTCTTTTCTTTATAGGCTGAGCTGAACAAAAAGGACGCCCAAACCGCTGATCTTCAAGAGAACATTAAATCTTAGCAAGCGGAGGCTTCTAAAGCCAAGGAGGAACTTACCAATGTCTTAACAGCCATGGAGAAGCTGAAGGAAACCTTTAAGAAGGAACGTGCAGATTGGGACAAAGAGAAGGCCGTTTTAGTAAAGAGAACCGAAGACGCAGAAGCAGCCCTTAAACCGGTGGTCGAAGAACTAACTGGTTTAAAGCATAAAATAAACGCTATGACCTCAGCTGTATTTGGTAAGTATCCTCATTTGATGTTTTTCAAGTCATTTTACCTTATCAGTTACCAGTTTACTGATGCTTGCAATGTCACAGGGACCCACATTGCCCGTCTGGGCTCCGACATGCGGATGAAGCTGAAGGATGCCTATACTTTGATAGAGTAGCTATATTCCGGATCCCAATGGGCTATTTGCACTGCTGCCTATAACAGGCCTCCTCCAATGTTGATAAAAGAAACCATCGAGAAACTGTCAATGTTGCCTGCCCGGTTGGATGAACCTAAAAGGTCAGCTGCAAGGTCAGGTGCGCTGACTGCGCCTAATCCGGGCCAAGGCATGGATTCCAGATCTTGAACTGGCAGATATTGGCCAAGGCTATCCCGGTGTAAAAGGAAGACAATTCAGAATTTAACAATGATGATCTCCGAAGGCTGACAAGGGAATTGCGACCCGAGTAAATTGGTAGATGAAACATATCTATCTCATTATCAGCCGGTTTATGATGCTGATCAGAAAAGATATCCTGCACCAACACATGATGTAGAAGATCTTGTTCCGCCAATTCGTAAGCACACTTATGCCCCTGACATTGATCCTTCCACCCTTATATGTGAAGAAGTCGTGTTCCAATATTTAACTGGAATCGATTGGGCAACGATTGATTTCCAGTCACTAGGTAGAGAGGAGGAGGATGCACCGACTCAAGATGACCCTCAATCTTCAAGTCGTCCTAGTGATGAATCCTGAACCGGAGGCTGGTTTAGTCTGTCACAACCTACCATTCTTACTAAAACAATTATCCTGCGTGGGCATTAAAACGCCTTGTAATAGGCTAGTTCAAACACTTGTCTCTTATGCCATTGAGCATACTTATTTTTCTTGATACTGATAACTCGCCATGCTTTTGGGATCTTTATTATATGCATAATCCACGGTGGTTGTATTTTAACTTGTTCCTGCATACAAGAGATTGAAAGGGTGCTGGCGGTTTACTGCTGGACGGGTCATGATGCCCAAATATATATCCTAGGTGTAGAGCCAAGGCTGTTTAAAAAACAATCAGATATAAAATAGAAAATACCTGTTACCTTCATTGTTTGACCCATGATTGTTATAAAAGGGTGATAACACCAAGCTGGAGTATAGATGACTCCTTCCCGGTTTGTAGGTTTATGATAAAACAGTACCGGGTTATGATAGACACTGGTTTTATCCATATAATACTAGTGACTTGTAGTCAAAACTAGACCGGAACAATAAAGGCCGGATTATAGCTGATCATGTACTAACAATTTACCATTATAAGCCACGACGGGTTGTAATAAACGTCGGTTTATCAGAAAACACTTATGAATTTTATCAAAAGAGAAGAAAAACTTTGCAAAAAATACAAGAAGAATATGTGAGGCTTTTCATGGGCTGCCAAGCCCTAAATCGAGGCTTTTCATGGGCTGCCAGGCCACTGAGTTAAACCATTTTACAAAGCCTTTTAAGATGGACCTCAATCTTTAACCAATCATCGTTTTAACTTTGACAAGTTCAAGGTCTATGAGATTGACTTGTCAAACGTTCGACGGGTCATACCAGGTTTACCAGGACGGAGTGGCTTACTTAAACAGGCAGGATAACCCGGAGTTTTAGGTGAATACACCTGGCTTCCAAGCCTGGCTTGATAGCCTATTGCAAGGGTGGAGACTCTTTGTTCTTTGAGAAGCAAAGAGCCCCCAAGCAATATTTGAGCTGTGCTCGGCGGGTGCCTATGTTTGAGTTGTGCTAGTGCAACACTCTCTTTCGCCCCACATAATTTCCTTTTGGCTTTAAGCCTATCAAGAGGTGTAGCTATGGTTTGAATACAACCAAGCCCCTAGTGATTTCCTTTTATATGTGTGGCTTTACAAGCCGGATCAATGGAATTCTGCTTTGTAAACAGAAGCCTCCATGTAAACACACATGATGTAAAAACAACAGAGACCCCGCTTTAGCTGAAGCTCTGGCTTATTATATTGATCATAATATATACATTGTCATAATTATGTACATAAAAAGAGCCTATGGCTCAATTATAGTAAGGTCGAAGATGAGTTATAGGCCGCTGGGTCTCCTCCTCCGATTTACGTGAGTCTTTGTGCTCTCGAACATCGATAAGGTAGTATGATCCATTGTGCAAATTTTTGCTGACCACAAAAGTCCCTTCCCAAGGTGGGGATAACTTGTGCATATCAGTCTGATCCTGCATGAGCCAGAGCACTAGATCGCCTTCTTGAAAAGTTTTGGTTTTAACCCGGCGGCTGTGATAACATCGCAGATCTTGTTGATAAATCGCCGAACGTGTTTTTGCAAGATCACGCTCCTCATCTAACAGGTCCAATGAGTCCTGACGTGCTTTTTCATTATCAACTTCAACATAAGCCGCCACATGGGGCGAGTCATGACTTATGTCACTAGGGAGAACTGCCTCTGCTCCATAAACCATGAAGAAAGGTGTGTAACCCGTAGATCTGTTTGGTGTGGTGTTGATACTCCATAACACGGAAGGTAACTCCTCCACCCAACAACCCGGCGTCCGCTTTAAAGGAACCATAAGTCGGGGTTTGATACCTCTCAAAATTTCTTGATTGGCCCTCTCTGCTTGAACATTAGATTGGGGGTGAGCCATTGATGACATGTCAAGCCGGATGTGCTCACGTTGGCAAAATTCTTCCATAGCACCCTTAGACAGATTAGTACCATTATCAGTTACAATGCTGTGTGCAAAACAAAACCGGAATATCACCTTTTTGATGAATTGAACCGCCGTAGTGGCATCACACTTACTGACTGGTTCTACCTCTACCCACTTGGTAAACTTATCAACCGCCACCAGCAAGTGGGTCTTCTTGTCTTTGGACCTCTTAAAAGGTCCAACCATATCGAGCCCCCAAGTTGCGAACGACCAAGTTATTGGAATCATTCTTAATTCTTGAGCCGGAACATGACCACGGCATGTAAACTTCTGACAACCGTCACACCTCCTTACCAAATCCTCAGCATCAGCATGAGCCGTCAACCAATAGAAGCCGTGACGAAAGGCTTTAGCCACCAAGGATTTTGAACCGGCATGGTGACCACAATCTCCTTCGTGGATCTCACGCAAAATCTCACAACCTTCTTGAGGATATACACAACACTGAAACGCTCCTGTGACGCTGCAATGATGGAGCTCCCCATTGACAATGTTCATAGACTTGGATCGCCGGACTATCTTTCAGGCCAAGGTTTCATCGTCTGGTAACTCGCCGCGGTTCATGTATGCCAGGTATGGGACCATCCAATCCGGAATAACATGAAGAGCCGCCACCAATTGAGCCTCAGGGTTAGGGATAGCCAAATCCTCCTCCGTAGGTATCTTGACTAACGGATTATGCAGCACATTGAGAAAGGTATTGGGTGGCACCGGTTTACATTGAGAGCCTAAGTGACTTAAAGCGTCCGCTGCTTCATTCTTCCGCCGATCTATATGGTCAACCTGATAACCTTTGAAATGACCAGCCACTTCGTCCACCTCACGTCAATGTGCCGTCATGAGTGGATCCTTGGAATCCCAAGTGCCAGATACCTGTTGAGCCACCAGGTCCGAGTCACCAAAGCACTTAACCCAGCTTAAATTCATTTCCTTAGCCATTCGAGGACCATGGAGCAAGGCCTCATAATCAGCTGCATTGTTAGTACAAGGGAACATTAAACGGAGAACATAACAAAAATAATCACCTCGTGGGGAAGTTAATATGACTCCAGCCCCTGAGCCCTCTAATTGCCAGGACCCATCAAAATGAATAGTCCAATAAGTGTTGTCTGGCTTTTCCTCCGGTGCTTGCAACTCTGTCCAATCATTGATGAAGTCCACAAGTGCTTGGGATTTGATTGTTGTGCGAGGCGTATACTTTAGCCCGTGAGGTCCAAGCTCAATAGCACATTTAGCAATCCGGCCAGTTGCTTCTCTGTTTTGGATGATATCTCCCAAGGGGGACTGAACTGACCACTGTGATAGGATGACCCTGAAAATAAAGCTTGAGCTTCCGGCTTGCCATAAAAACCCCATACACCAGCTTCTGCCAATGTGGGTATCTCTGTTTGGACTCAATAAGCACCTTGCTGATATAGTAAACCGGCTGTTGAACCGGATACTCTTTCCCAGCCTCCTTGCGCTCCACAACAATAGCCACACCAACAGCCCGAGCATTAGCAGCCACATATAGTAATAAGGGCTCCTTATCAACCGGAGCTGCAAGGATAGGTGGCTTGGCTAACTGTCTCTTCAAATTCTCAAGCGCTTTATCAGCCGCATCACTCCAGATGAAGTGATCCGTTTTCTTTAGCATCTGATATAAAGGGATAGCCTTCTCTCCAAGGCGATCGATAAACTGGCTTAAGGCTGCAATCTGGCCCGCCAAACATTGAACATCGTTAATGCATGTTGGTTTAGCCAGAGATGCGATAGCCGTGATCTTCTCCGGATTAGCTTCAATGCCCCTGTTAGACACCAGAAAACCCAAAAGCTTGCCTACCGGTACACCAAAGACACATTTGGCCGGATTAAGCATCATCTTATAAACCCGGAGGTTATCAAAAGTTTCCTTCAAGTCAGCTATCAATGTCTCCTCCTTTCTGGACTTCACCACAATATCATCCACATATGCATGGACATTGCGCCCAATCTGTTTATGCAGACAATTCTGCACACAGCGTTGATAAGTTGCTTGGGCACTCTTGAGCCCAAAAGGCATAGATACATAGCAGAAGGCTCCAAAGGGAATTATGAAAGTTGTCTTCTCCTGGTCCTTAACTACCATTTTGATCTGATCATAACCAGAATAAGCATCCAGAAAACACAAACAGTCACAACTTTCTATAGCATCAATAATTTGATCGATTCAAGGGAGAGCAAAGGGGTCAGCTGGACAGGCTTTGTTTAAGTCTGTGTAATCCCAACATATACGCCAAGTGCTGTTTTTCTTAAGTACCAGCACCGGATTAGCTAGCCACTCAGGGTGAAAGACCTCCACAATAAACCCTGCTGCCAAATGCCGGTCTACCTCCTCGCCAATAGCTTTACGCCTTTCTTCGTTGAAGCACCAAAGAAATTGCCTGACCGGTTTAAACTTAGGATCTATATGATGGGTGTGCTCATCGAGTTCCCTCGGTACACCTGGCATGTCAGAAGGCTTCCATGCAAAGATGTCCCGGTTCTCACGGATGAACTCGATGAGGGAGCTTTCCTATTTCGGATCCAGGTTAGCGCTGATGCTGAACTGCTTGGATGAATCGCCAGGAACAAAGTCAACTAGCTTAGTCTCCTTAGCTGATTTAAATTTCAGAACCAGATCATGCTTAGTAGTTGGCTTTTTTAGAGAAGTCATATCTGCCGGATCAACATTGTCCTTATAAAATTTCAGCTCCTGTGTGGCACAAACCGACTCAGGATAAGCCGCATCACCTTCTTCACATTCCAAAGCAATCTTCTGGCTCCCATGCACCATAATGGTCCCCTTATGACCTGACATATTAAGCTGCAGATAAACATAACAGGGCTTGCCATGAACTTAGCATAAGCCGGCCGTCCGAACAGGGCATGATATGGACTCTTGATTTTCACCACTTCAAAAGTCAACACCTCTGATCTTGAATCATGATCGTCTCCAAATGCAACTTCCAGAGCTATCTTACCAACTAGGTATGCCGATTTACCAGGCACTACCCCATGAAACGCGGTATTCGATGGTTTAAGATTCTTATCTGTCAACCCCATGCGATGAAAGGTTTCATAGTAAAGGATATTGATACTGCTTCATCCATCCATAAGCACCTTGGTAAATTTATACCCCCCAACCTGAGGTGCCACCACTAAAGCCAGATGACCCGAATTGTCAACCCGGGGTGAATGATCCTCTCGACTCCACAGGATGGGCTGTTCAGACTAGCGCAGATAACGAGGTACCGCCGGTTCAATGGAGTTCACGGCTCTTTTCTGAAGCTTCTGATCGTGCTTACATAAGCTAGTGGTGAAGACATGATACTGCCCACTATTCAACTGCTTTGGATTGCTCTGATAGCCCGATTGTTGCTGTTGTTGATTCCCCTGATGGTTGTCACCTCCTTGGTTGCCCTGGCTGCTCTGATTGCCATGTCCGGTTTGGTTGCATTGGAATCCTGAACCGGAACTGCCACCACCATAACCCGGCCCATGGAAACCGCCTCCTGAACTGCCAGGCGGTCCATTGTCATATTGAAATAGATTTGAATTTTTGAATTCCCGCATGATGAAGCAATCCTTCCAAAGATGCGTAGCTGACCTCTCCTTCAATTTGTGCTTTGGGCAAGGCTGATTTAATAGGCGCTCCAGATTGGGGCCTGACCCTCCACCCCGCTAGGGCGGTTTACCCTTACGCCGCTGACCGTTATCCTGGGTGTTGGTGTTGGCCACAAAGTCCAAGCTATTATCCGCCTTGCTTTTACCGTTGTTCCCATGACCTGCCGGATTATGGTGCTGCTCCTTGGTGTTGCAGCTCTTCTTTCCCTTCCCTGTCTTGTCATCATCAGACTCGGGGTCCTTGGTACTATCAGAGTCGGCATACTTTACCAGAGCTGCCATAAGTGTTCCCATGTCATTACAATGGCGTTCGAGCCGTCCCAATTTCAGCTTCAAAGGTACAAACCGGCATTTGCCTTCCAAAGTTAAATCGACTGTGTCAGCGTTGATGCGGTCTAATGAATGCAAAATCTCTGAAACCCGGCGCACCCAGTGGGTTGTTGATTCTCCTTCCTCCCGGACACAGGCAGCCAAATCCACGATGGACATGGGCTGCTTGCATGTATCCTTGAAGTTCTGGATAAACCAGGCCCTTAACTCGGCCCACAATCCAATAGAGTTGGCTGGCAGATTTTTCAACCATGTGCGAGCTGTTCCCTCCAACATCATGGTAAAGTATTTGGCACACGCCGCTTCGTCCACATCCAGCATCTCCATTGCCATCTCATAGCTTTCCACCCATGACTCGAGGGATAAATCGGCAGTGTAATTCGGCACCTTGCAAGGGCCTTTGAAATCCTTGGGTAGCCATATGTTGCAGGGTACTCCCAAAGAACTGGAGGTAACCCCCGGTTCCACCGATGTTGTTGGACGAACCGGGGTGAGTTGTCGAACCGGAGCTTCGTGTTGTGCCGCTAACTCGGCTTCCCAATGTGCCCTAGCGCGATCCACTACATCCTGGGCATTGCCACCGCCACCCGTCGGGTAATGGCCACGAGGAGGATTACGATTCCGCGCGCTGCTTGATACGGCTGGTTCATCGATATGCCTGTTGTAGCTCCGGCTTGGGGGGACTAGAATGAATCCTTTCGCGGCTATATGAATAAGCCTGCTGCTGAGTCAATGCCGTCTGAAGGAGCTCCCTGGCCGTTGTGTTTCAACTGCTACTAGGGACTTGTCATCAATCGGGAGAGCTGCCAATCGTGAAGCGGCAGCAACGATGTTGTCCAACGGGTTAGAGTAATGTCCAGGAGGCGTTGAGACGTGCCGTGATGGGATCTCGTTCTGACAAGGCTGAGGCGGCGGATCTATCGCATGAGGTTGAACCGGTGCCCCGGTCTCAGGTGCCTCCGCCCGGTTTACCACTGGCTGGTTGCTAGTGCCCGCTCCTGGTTTCTCAAAGAGATTTCTTGCCTCAAAAACAGGTGGGAGGTGCGACCGGTATCTTCTCCTCATGACATCATCTGACGCACTCTGATCCAGCATAAGTCGGTAGGCCTGAGCCTCTAACTCGGCCCGCTTTGTAGCCATCCTGGTGTTCTCTGCTGCCAGGTCCTCTTTAGCTTGAGTTATCTGATCCTGCACCTTTGCAATCTTTGCGTTGTGCTAATCCTAGTTTGTCGCGTCCACCTCTGCTGCCCGCAACGTTGCTAAAGCGTCAAACAAATCGGACAAAACCTGAGCCCGGAGGCTGCGTAGAGCCCCCTGCTCCCGCTGGTGTTGCTGTTGCTGAACCAGAGATCATTGCCGCGGCGGTAGAAGAGTGATGCGCTGATTGTGTACCGGCCATGAAGACTGCAACCTGGCTCGGCAGATCAAGGGGGTCCGGAATACTGTCGCCATCAGAACCTCCACTAATCCGGCTATCCTGTAGCTGGTATAGTGACTCGGTCTCTCCGGTTGAAGACTCGACATCAGAGCATTCAACGGTTTTGCCACCAGATGCCGATCTATCCTCAGATTCCGCTCCTGGATGACACCTATGAAGGCATGCTTTACGGCGGGCTGAACCTGGGCACAGCTTGCATGCTGAGCCGTCTCTATGATGTCGGTGCAGATGTCTGGCTCAAGGCCCGGTTTGCCGATCTTACCAATGAAGAATTGAATTGCACCAAAGGGGACCCGGTACCCGTACTCAATTGAGCCGGCCTCGGGACTCCATCCTGCATCGTCGATGTAGAGCTTGCCACGATGACTTTTAGTCATCCGGCCCACAGCGTATCCCCTGAGTCCTTCGAAGCAGCCCTTCAAGAGCTCGAAACCATCATGCGATAGCCCCACGGTGGGTGCCAACTATCGTGGTTTTGTCATGGCAAATGTCCTCATGAAAGGACTTAGTCGTGGAGCCATCGCTACGGGTTAGCTTAAAGGAGTTTAAAGCGGACAAAGGATGCGAGAGTTTATACTAGTTCTGCCCCTTACGATGAAGGTAAAAGCCTACTCCAGTTGTGATGGAATTGCTAGGGTTTGATGACCAGGGAGAAAACTCCGCTTTGCCTGGCTCTCGAGTTGTTGTGTGTTGTACCTAAACCGCCGTCGGGTCGCCCCTTTATATACATAGGTCGACGCCCGCCGGTTTACAGAGTCCCGAGGCCATATCATAAACGTATCTGGCTCGGTCTCTACTTCTATCTTATCACACAAGCATACATCAATGCCGGTATGTCTACAGGCTTTAACCTGCCTTTGGGTCTTGGGCCTTCATGAAGCACCATCATTCATGTCTTCATGGGCTTCAAATAAGATAATCATCATGGGGATAACCCGGCCTCCTCTAGCCAGTTTATGTCCAGTAGTAATATCCCCAACAAAGCGGTAGCGATAGTCATAGAAGCAATAGTTGGTGAGACGACAATGACGCTATGATGGAGATCAAGGTGTCAAGCAGGTGATCATGGAGATCATGACAGTGCTTTGGAGATGGATATCAAAGGCACAAGATCATGATGGCCATATAATGTCACATATTTTGATTGCATGTGATGTTTATCTTTTATGCATCTTATTTTATTTAGTACAGCGGTAGCATTATAAGATGATTCCTCACTAAATTTCTATGTATAAGTGTTCTCCCTGAGTATGCACCATTGCTATAGTTTCTCATGCCGAGAGACCACGTGATGATCGGCTGTGATAAGCTCTATGTTCACATACAACGGGTGCAAGCCAGTTTTGCCTGTGCAGAATACTCGGGTTAAACTTGAAGAGCCTAGCATATGCAGATATGGCCTCAGAAAACTGAGACTGAAAGGTCAAACGTGAATCATATAGTAGATATGATCAACATCGAGATGTTCACCATTGAAAACTACTCCAACTCACGTGATGATCGGACATGGTTAGTTGTTATGGATCTCGTGATCATTTAGATGACTAGAGGGATGTCTATCTAAGTGGGAGTTCTTAAGTAATTTGATTAATTGAACATTAATTTATCAAGAACTTAGTCTTGATAGTTTTAGCATATCTATGTTGTTGTAGATCAATGGCCCATGCTACCGTTCCCTTGAATTTTAATGCCTTCCTAGAGAAAGCTAAGTTGAAAGAAGATGGTAGCAACTACACGGACTGGGTCCGTAACTTGAGGATTATCCTCATTGCTGGACGGAAGAATTACGTCCTAGAAGCACCGCTAGGTGCAAGACCTGCTACAGGAGCAACTCCGAGCGTTATGAATGTCTAGCAAACTAAAGTTGATGGCTACTCGATAGTTCAGTGTGCCATGCTTTACGGCTTAGAATCGAGACTCCGGGCGTTATGAATGGAGCATATGAGATGTTCCAGGAGTTGAAGTTAATACTTCAAGCAAATGCCCGAGTTGAGAGATATGAAGTCTCCTACAAGTTCTACAGATGCAAAATGGAGGAGAATAGTTCTGTTAGTGAACACATACTCAGAATGTCTGGGTACCATAACCACTTGACTCAGCTAGGAGTTAACCTTCCTGACGATAGTGTCATTGACAGAGTTCTTCAATCACTGCCACCAAGCTATAAAGGCTTCGTGATGAACTATAATATGCAAGGGATGGAAAAGACAATTCCCGAGATCTTCGCAATGCTAAAGGCTGTGGAGGTAGAAATCAAGAAGGAGCATCAAGTGTTGATGGTTAACAAGACTACTAGTTTCAAGAAAAAAGGCAAAGGGAAGAAGGGGAACTTCAATAATAATAGCAAACAAGTTGCTGCTCCCGGGAAGAAGCCCAAGTCTGGACCTAAGCCTGAAACTGAGTGCTTCTACTACAAAGGTACTGGTCACTTGAAGCGGAACTGCCCCAAGTATTTGGCGGATAAGAAGGATGGCAAAGTGAAAGGTATATTTGATATACATCTTATTGATGTGTACTTTACTATTGCTCATAGTAGCGACCGGGTATTTGATACTGGTTCTGTTGCTCATATTTGCAACTCGAAACAGGGGCTACAGATCAAATGAGGATTGGGTAAGGACGAGGTGACGATGTGCGGCGGAAATGGTTCCAAGGTCGATGTGATCGCCGTCGGCACGCACCCTCTACATCTACCCTTGGGATTAGTTTTAGGCCTCAATAATTGTTATTGGTGACAGCGTTTAGCATCAACATTATATCTGGATCTTGTTTGATGCGAGACGGTTATTCATTTAAATCAGAGAATAATGGTTGTTCTATTTATATGAGTAATATCTTTTATGGCCATGCACCCTTGATGAGTGGTCTATTTTTGTTGAATCCCAATCGTAGTGATACACATATTCATAATATTGAAGCCAAAAGATGCAAAGTTAATAATGATAGTCTAACTTATTTGTGGCACTGTCGTTTAGGTCATATTGGTGCAAAGCGCATGAAGAAAGGCCATGCTGATGGGCTTTTGGAATCACTAGATTATGAATCACTTGATACTGGCGAACCATGCCTCATGGGCAAGATGACTAAGACTCCATTCTCCGGAACAATGGAGCAAGCAAATGACTTATTCGAAATAATACATACTGATGTATGCGGCCCGATGAGTGTTGAGGCCCGCGGCGGGTATCGTTATTTTCTGACCTTTATAGATGATTTGAGAAGATATGGGTATGTCTATTTAATGAAACCTAAGCCTGAAACATTTGAAAAGGTCAAAGAATTTCAGAGTGAAGTGGAAAATCATCATAACAAGAAAATAAAGTTTGTACGATCTGATCGTGGAGGTGAATATTTGAGTTATGAGTTTGGTCTTCATTTGAAACAATGTGGAATAGTTTCGCAACTCACGCCACCTGGAACACCACAGCGTAATGGTGTGTCTGCATGTCGTAACCATAATTTATTAGACATGGTGCGATCAATGATGTTTCTTACCGATTTACCGCTATCGTTTCGGGGTTATGCTTTAGAGACGACTGCATTCACGTTAAATAGGGCACCATCTAAATCCATTGAGACGACACCATATGAACTGTGGTTTGGCAAGAAACCTAAGCTGTCGTTTCTCAAAGTTTAGGGATGCGATGTTTATGTGAAAAGGCTTCAACCTAATAAGCTCGAAACTAAATCGGAGAAATGCGTCTTCATATGATACCCAAAGGAAACTGTTGGGTACACCTTCTATCACAGATCCAAAGGCAAGATATTCGTTGCTAAGGATGGATCCTTTCTAGAGGAGTTTCTCTCGAAAGAAGTGAGTGGGAGGAAAGTAGAACTTGATGAGGTAATAGTACCTTCTCCCGAATTGGAAAGTAGTTCATCACAGAAATCAGTTCCAGTGATTGCTACACCAATTAGTGAGGAAGCTAATGATGATGATCATGGAACTTCAGATCTAGTTACTACTGAACCTCGTAGGTCAACCAGAGTACGATCTGCACCAGAGTTGTACGATAATCTTGTTCTAGAGGTCATGTTACTTGACCATAACGAGCCTATGAACTATGAGGAAGCGAGGATGAGCCCAGTTCTGCAAAATGGCTTGAGGCCATGAAATCTAAGTTGGGATCCATGGATGAGAACAAAGTGTGGGCTTTGGTTGACTTGCCCGATTATCGGCAAGCCATAGAGAATAAATGGATCTTCAAGAAGACTGACGCTGACGGTAATGTTATTGTCTACAAAGCTCGACTTGTTGCAAAAGGTTTTTGACAAGTTCAAGGAGTTGACTACGATGAGACCTTCTCGCCCGTAGCGATACTTAAGTCTGTCCGAATCATGTGAGCAATTGCCGCATTTTATGATTATGAAATTTGGCAAATGGATGTAAAAATTGCCTTCCTTAATGGATTCCTTAAAGAAGAATTGTATATGATGCAACCAGAAGGTTTTGTTGATCCTAGAGGTGCTAACAAAGTGTGTAAGCTATAGTGATGCATTTATGGACTGATCCAAGCCTCTCAGAGTTGGAATATACGCTTTGATAGTGTGATAAAAGCATATGGTTTTATACAAACTTTTGGAGAAGCCTGTATTTACAAGAAACTGAGTGGGAGCTCTATAGGACTTCTAATATTATATGTGGATGACAAATTGTTGATTGGAAATAATGCATAATTTCTGGATAGCATAAAAGGATACTTGAATAAGAATTTTTCAATGAAAGACCTCGATGAACCTGCTTATATATTGGGCATCAAGATCTATAGAGATAGATCAAGACGCTTAATTGGACTTTCATGAAGCACATACATTTATAAAGTTTTGAAGACGTTCAAAATGGATCAGTCAAAGAAAGGGTTCTTGACTGTGTTACAAGGTGTGAAGTTGAGTCAGACTCAATGCCCGACCACTACAGAAGATAGAGAGAAAATGAAAGTCTTCCCTATGCTTCAGCCATAGGTTCTATCATGTATGCAATGTTGTGTACCAAACCTGATGTGTGCCTTGCTATAAGTTTAGCATGGAGGTACCAAAGTAATCCAAGAGTGGATCATTGGACATCGGTCAAGAATATCCTGAAATACCTGAAAAGGACTAAGGATTTGTTTCTCGTTTATGGAGGTGACAAAGAGCTTGTCGTAAATGGTTACGTTGATGCAAGCTTTGACACTGATCTGCATGACTCAAAGTCGCAAACCGGATATGTATTTATATTGAATGGTGGAGATGTAAGTTGGTGCAGTTCCAAGAAGAGCATCGTGGCGGGATCTATGTGTGAAGCGGAGTACATAGCTGCTTTGGAAGCAGCAAATGAAGGAGTCAGGATGAAGGAGTTCATATCTGATCTAGGTGTAATAACTATTGCGTCGGGTCCAATGAAAATCTTTTGTGACAATACTAGAGAAATTACCTTGGCCAAGGAATCCAGATTTCACAAGAGAACCAAACACATCAAGAGATGCTTCAATTCCATCTGCGATCAAGTCAAGGAGGTAGACATAGAGATTTGCAAGATACATACAGATCTGAATGTTGCAGACCCGTTCACTAAGCCTCTTCCACGAGCAAAGCATGATCAACACCAAGACTCCATGGGTGTTACAATCATTACTATGTAATCTAGATTATTGACTCTAGTGCATGTGGGACACTGAAGGAAATATGCCCTAGAGGCAATAATAAAGTTTTTATTTATATTTCCTTATATATTGATAAATATTTATTATTCATTCTAGAATTGTATTAACCGGAAACTTAGTACATGTGTGAATACATACAAAAAACAGAGTTTCTCTAGTATGCCTCTACTTGACTAGCTCGCTAATCAAAGATCGCTAAGTTTCCTGACCATAGACATGTGTTGTCATTTGATGAACGGGATCACATCATTAGAGAATGATGTGATGGACAAGACCCATCTGTTAGCTTAGCATAATGATCGTAAAGTTTTATTGCTATTACATTCTTTATGACTTATACATATTCCTCTGACTATGAGATTATGCAACTCCCAAATACAGGAGAAACACCTTGTGTGCTATCAAATGTCACAACGTAACTGGGTGATTATAAAAATGCTCTATAGGTGTCTCTGAAGGTGTTTGTTAGGATTTGTCACTCCGTGTATTAGAGAGGTATCTCTGGGCCCCCTCGGTAATGCACATCACTATAAGCCTTGCAAGCAATGTGACTAACGAGTTAGTTGCGGCATGATGTATTACAGAACGAGTAAAGAGGCTTGCCGGTAACAAGATTGAACTAGGTATGATGATACCGATGATTGAATCTCGGGAAAGTAACATACCGATGACAAATGGAATAACGTATGTTTTCATCGGGGTTTGACCGATAAAGATCTTCGTAGAATATGTAGGAACCAATACGAGCATCCAGGTCCGGCTATCGGTTATTGACCGGAGATGTGTCTCGGTCATGTCTACATAGTTCACGAACCCGTAGGGTCCACACGCTTAACGTTTATGATGTTTTGTACTATGAGTTATGTGTTTTGGTGACCAAAGTCTATTAGGAGTCCCGGATGAGATTACGGACATGACGAGGGGTCTCGAAATGGTCGAGAGGTAAACATTCATATATTGAAAGGTTATATATGGACACCGGAATGGTTCCGAATGGGTTCGGGGATTTTTCGGAGAACTGGGAGGTTACCGAAACCCCCCGGGAAAGTTAATGGGCCTCATGGGCCATAATGGAGACGAGGAGGCAGGCCACAGGAGGTGGCGCCCCCCCATAGCAGTCCGAATTGCACAAGGGGTGGGGTGCGTCCCCCCTTTCCTTCTCCCTCTCCCCTCTTTCCCCATTCCCCCTCTTCGTTGGAAGGAAGGGGGGAGCCGACTAGGACTAGGAGTCCTAGTGGGACTCCCCCGACTTGGCGCACCCCTAGGGGTCGGCCGGCCTCACCTCCCCTCCTTTATATACGGGGGCAGGGGGCACCCAAAGGCACACCAATAGTTCTCTTAGACGTGTGCAGTGCCCCCCTCCATAGTTTACTCCTCTAGTCATAGCGTCGTAGTTCTTAGGCGAAGCCCTTCGCGGATCACATCACCATCACCGTCACCACGCCGTCATGCTCACGAAACTCTCCCTCGACCCTCTGCTTGATAAAGAGTTCGAGGGACGTCATTGAGTTGAACGTGTGCTGAACTTGGAGTTGCAGTATGTTCAGTACTTGATCGGTTGGACCGCGAAGACGTTCGACTACATCAACCGCGTTAACCTAACGCTTCCGCTTTCGATCTATGAGGGTACGTGGACACACTCCCCCCTCTCGTTGTTATGCATCTCCTAGATAGATCTTGCGTGATCATAGGATTTTTTTTTGAAATTGCATGCTACGTCGCCTAACACCCACTTGGCTTATCGTATTGGCAAAAGAAGGAATTACAAAATCTTAGTGCACAAGAGCTGAGAAAGAAGAACATGGCATAGGTTCCCAAGAGGACCAATCAAAACAAAAATGATGTGCATGCTTCTATTGCACCAAGTGCTACAAAAGTGAATAAAGAGAAGGATGGAAGCCAAAAACAATTAAGCCGAAAGATTGCATTGCCCCATCAGAATCTTCAGTTAGCACATCATCCATATTCTTCAACCCTGCCATTGATGCCTTTGCCATGGAATTCATCATCCAGTATGCTCAATTACCCTCCATGTATTTGTTTTGATCCATGGACGCGACATAATTTTCTGCGTCATGAGAGGGTATTACCAAATCTTTATATATTTTATTAAGCTACATTTTTTCTTAATAATCCAAAGAGCCGAAATATTTTATTTCTATTTCATTTGTTTATTTTTGTTATACTTGTTTTGGTGGACTAATTCTATATGGACCTCATGGTAATGGCCGATACTTAACTATCGCCCTAAGAAACTATCTAATCATGTCTAGTGTGGAATTCTATCATCGTCCTTAGTTAGATTGGAGAGAGAGACAATTACTATGGAGATTATGTTTTGATGGTTCAATTCATAACAATGGCCAAGGTGTGGGTGTTCTTTATATATCTCCTTATGGTGCTATTTTGTGAAGCCTCATGCCACTTAAAATATTTATGCACAAATGATCAAAGCCGAATACGCATTGTTATTGCGATTGGAGCTTTTCCTTCCTATAGCTGCTATAAATATTGAGGCTTCCGGTGATTCATTATTAGTAGGGCAACAAATATCCAATGGTTATCAATGTTTTGATGAATCCCTTTTAGTTTATCTTGAGGTATGTCTAGACATAAAAATTGCCTTGGGTTGTTTTAATATTCATCATATATCCAGGCATGAAAATTGGAGAGGGTTGGCATAGCAAACATATGGCTATCATGTTGGTCATGGTGTATTGCATGTCTATCAATAGCCGATGCTTGTTCTTGCCAACATAGGTAAGGCCAAGTTGGAGCTCACCAGCCCGGCAACTAATGAAACTTTTATGCAGGCGAAGTAAGGATTGGAGGAAGTTCATTCTTGATTATCTACAAAATCCTAGCGAAATGGTGAACAATATGGTTCAGAGGATAGTTTTCATCGATGGAACCTTATCACCGGATTGTTATAGAAGTTGAGAAGTTTTCACCCAAGTTTGCATCAAGAGGTTCAAACAAGCAATGGACGATATATAGTTATCGTCCTAAGAACATGCAAAATGGCCGATGGAGTGTTGACATCATCCTTAGAACAAGCTATGTGCAAGTTATTTTTGGCACACATGTTTCACCGAAGAATAGGGGGGCATGTCTTGACACCAAATTTTGGCATGGTCAAAAACACCATTAAGATGACCTCAAATGGAAAAGTGATCAATGTGAGAAAGTTCAGTATTTCCAAAAGGAGAAACTTTAATATTTGGGCCATAGACATCCGATCTCATCTCTATGGCCGAAGTTGTGTTCGAATTACTGAGATTTTGTATTCAGAACACTATTCATCTGATTACGCCCCCAGGACGGCCTCATATGGAAAAATGATGTACATGAATTGTCTTTGTCTCGTTGAAATGATCGATTCTGATATAAAAATCGTCCCAAACCTAGTTTGTATGCAAAAAATTAGAGCTATTGGAATGCAGCCATGTGAGGAGTCCAAATATGGCGCGCCCCACCAGACACGTGTCTGATGGGTAGTGCGTGACCATTTTGGCCCGGAAGATTGCTTCGAACCAAAAAACATTCAACATGAAAGTTGTTCATCTTTTCGAAATGAGTACATACACTTTTGGAGAATTTCATCCGAGGTCGTTTACTGCCACAAAAAAGACTCGTAAGGTGAGCCAGTTTAAACCTAATAGTTTTGGAAAGTTCGCCAATCCGAATTTGACTAGGGTATTGGACGTGAATCCAAGCCTTTTCCTTGCACGGGAAGTCTAGTCACCTCTTATATACCTAAGGGGTGATGGCTAATTGAACAACACACGATCGACCAAATCATCTACCACTTTTAATCTTTTATCTTTTCTCCGTAACCCTAGCTCTTCTTCTTCTCATTGTCCGCTCGTTCTTATTCATTACAGGGCGGCGAACCTCAAGGCCCCAGGGGAGATCATGTCGACCTAGAGCAACCCATAGCCGCCGTGCACCCTGACGTCTTCCCTCCCAGGTGTGTGGGGTTTCGGGTCCTCAAAAGTGCCCGCCGAATTGCTTGCGTACCGCGTTTCCGAACGGGCCTCCTTTGATGTGAGCTGCGATGCATCATCCTCGGCGTCGGAGGTACACGTTGATGTGTTCGTGTGCAAACACTCCCTCGAAAGCATCCGCAACTACGAGAAAAGTATTAAAATAAAATCTAACCATAGCATTAAAATTTTATATCAAAATCAGTCCCTTACCAAGTAGCACATAAACTAGGGTTTAAGCTTCTGTCACTCTAGCGACCCATCATCTAATAACTACTCCACAACGCATTCCCTTGGGCCCTAATAAAGTGAAGTGCCATGTAGTCGACGTTCACATGGCACCACTAAGGGAGTCACCACATAAATATCATCAAAATATCTAACACATAGCAAGTTCACATCACTACTTGCAACAAGATTTCGCTCGTGACCTCAAGAACGAAAGTAACTACTCAAAAATGATAATCATGCTCAAGATCATAGGGGTATTAAATAGAATAATGGATATGCACATATAATCTTCCACCAAATAAACCATATAGTAATCAACTACAAGACATAATCAACACTACTAGTCACCCACAAGCAATAATCTAAGGTTCCGGTAAAAAGATTGAACACAAGAGATGAATTAGAGTTTGAGAGGAGATGGTGCTGTTGACGATGTTGATGGAGATTGCCCTCCCCAAGATGAGAGAGTTGTTGGTGATGATGATGACGATGATTTCCCCCTCCGGGAGGGAAGTTCCCTCGGCAGAATCGTTCCGCTGGAGGGCAAAAGTGCTCCTGCCCAAGTTCCGCCTCGAGACGGTGGCGCTTCATCCCTAAAGTCCTCTCCTTATTTTTTCTAGGTATAAATGACTTATATACCAAAAGATGGGCACAGGAGGTGGGCCGAGGAGGGCACAATCCACTAGCGCATGCCTGGGGGCCCTGGTGCCCCTAGGTGGGTTGTGCCCACCTGGTGGGCCACCTGTAGTAGTTATTTGCTCCAATAATTCTTAAATATTCCATAAAAATCTCTATGAAGTTTCAGCTCATTTGGAGATGCGCAGAATAGGTAACTCTAACGTAGCCTTTTTAGGTCTAGAATTCCAGCTGCTGACATTATCCTTCTTTGTGTGAACCTTGCATATTATGAGAGAAAATGATTTAGAATAACTCCATAAAGCATTATTATGCATAAAAGCATTATAAATAACAATAGGAAAACATGATGCAAAATGGACGTATCAGCTCCCCCAAGTTTAGACCTAGGTTGTCCTCAAGCGAAAACCAAAATCAAAAAACAAGTTCACATGCTTGGAGAGAGAGAGGTGTCGATAAAAACAAAATACACACATAGAACCATCATGTATATTATTATAACAGCAACAAACTTTATTATAGAACTCTTATCAAATAACTTTTATCATAAACTTCTCATGAACACGTGTCAATTCATCACAACATCAAAGTATAAAGCATAAACTCTATTGAAAAGTAAAAAACTATGTTTTCAGTCAACTTTGCAACTACAATTCATCATATTTTCAGGAAGGGTCATGTATCAGAGCCTTATGACAAGTCCACATACACAACCATCATATAGTCTTGTATGATTGGTAACACTCACCGCATACCCATGAGCAAAAAGTTTTCAACCAGACACATGGGAACACTACAAAAAAATACACTTCCGTGATGATACTTGTTTGACACATTAGGTCACATTTTTTGTCATGCATGTTCATCCATGACAAATTTATGACAGAATCAAGATAGTCATACATGTTCTGTCGTAGAAGTGTTCCATGACATTACCAAAATTATCATCAAGGAAGTGTCCACTTCCATGACGATAAATCGTGCGTCACAGAAGTGCTTTTGTCAAGGGTGACCGACATGTGGCAGCCACCGTAACGGAACGCTGTTAAGCTATCGGGTCGGGTTTTGGATCTGATAACCCGTTAACAACCCCGACCAATGGGAAATTTCCACGTGTAAAATTCTTATTGGCCGGACGAAACACGTGTCAGCTCGTCAGTGGGTCAGGTAGGCGCCTATGATATGTCGACACGTGGCACGGCCCAACAGTGGCCCATTTAGCTTACAAAGCCGGCCCGTTTGACTTGGTCAAAAGTTAACGGGCTGGCCCATGAAAAGCCTGTTAACGATCTCTTCGCAAATAGCCCATTTTACGGCCCGTTAACTCACGACCCGTTAGGCCCTAAAGGAAATCGGTCCAACAATGTCATGTGGGCCGTCGAATATAATACCATCCCATTTCACTTTCGGCCCATGTATGGCCCACGACGTCTTTCGGCCCATATGAGGCCTTCGTATCTTTCGGCCAATTACAGGCCCACGGTGACTCTAGCCCATAATGAACAGTAATTTTCTTTATACCCATTAACGACCCATGATTTACCTGGGCTGTTTCCAGCCCATGTTAGCTTTCGGCCTATTGACAACCCATATGTGCTTGGGCTCCTTTTCGGCCCTCGATTACTTCTGGCCCGTTACTGGCATTTTCCCCTAATGGGCCAAATTCGGCCCATGGCAAGAGTCGGCCCGTTACTGGCATGTTCCACTAATGGGCCAAATTTGGCCCATGGCAACAGTCGGCCCATTACTGGCCTGTTACCCTAATGGGCCAAATTCGGCCCATGGCAAGAGTCGGCCCATTTCTGGCATGTTAACCCGTTGCGCCGTTTCCAGCCATCCTATATTATGGCCCATTAACGACCCGTTATGCCTGTGACAGAATTAAGCCTTTGCTGTCCTACGGCCTATTAATGGCCTGTTACCGTGCTGGGCTGATACCAATTACGCCCTATTATGGCCCATGTAGACCCATTTATCCGACGGCCTGAGGCCCACCAATTACAGGCCCATTTATCAACGGCCCGTAGGAGACCCATGGATCCTACGGACTGTATATGGCCCATGGTACTTGCGGCCACTAGCAAACCAGGGAAAAAGAAGACTAGGAAATAAATAAGGCCGAAACTAACGCTAGGCTATTAAGGCAATTGCACATATTACATCCACTCGGCATCAAAGATCGCCACCAGTGCAAATATAGGGAACACCCTACACTATACAAAAATGGCTTGCTATTTTCATCAGGCGGTGGCTGCATGTTAAGTACAAATTTTGTATCGCACCAAAACAAATTACAACTATATATCAAAAGGAAGGTTGGCATAAAACTTAATAGTCTTGCAGATAAATGCACCACCAGAAGTTTAGAAGCTCAGTTCATTTGACCTGACTGTTACGTTTTCATGTTGTATAGTCCGATGGAGCAGCATAACCCTTGCCTTCATTTCCCCTAGGCTCCTGAACAACATAGCAAATGTCTGGTAGTCTGGTTTCAAAACCATGCATATCTTGACGACATTGAGCAATGTTTATCCTTGTTTCAAAAAGGGTCTCTTTAGGGAATGGACTTGTGTCTGGAGCGCATATACAACATTGCTTTGAGCTTGCATATCTTGATCATGAGGTAGTTTGGACGATATTGCCTTAACAACCAACCCAGAATTACACAGGAACGTGCTTTTGGCACTTTTAGTGGACATGTACTGACCAACTGCAGCAAGAGCTGACATTGCGGTTATAGTTGCCTCGCCACCTTCAGAAGGTGGCGGTTCCACCATTTTTTCCATAGCTCACTGAAAAGTTGAGGTTTTACATTAGTAGTACTAGAACAGAAGATATTAAGGAGGCAACAAAACCAAACAAAATAGCTTTGGTCTATATACAGAACTTATTCTAGTGAACCCATGTAAAATACTAGTTGTATTTTATTGCAAAGTACATAATAAAACTAGGTTCCAAACATATGACCATGTACCATCGCTAATGTATTGTCTATTTATTCACATTGTATTGAGGGCTAAGGATAAAGAGACGAAGTTTATAATACGGTAAGCATAGTATGACATCATTCATATAACAAAACAACCGAGAACAGACAAACAGGCAATTGTAACGTTGTGTGGGCAAGTCCAGCACGGAACTAGATTACGGGTCAAGATCAAAGGAACATCACTCCTCTCTTTTAAACCTTGTAAGGTGCAATGATACGCTAAGACAATTGTGTATAAAATTGAAAAGAGTAATAGACATTGGTTGCAAACCATGGAGTTCAAGGCACAAGTCAGAGTAAGTAGTAGTTAAAAGGCATGACGATTAAGGACTTACAACAACGGCTTTGACTGGTGTAGTCATGCCCTTCTTGCTGGTGTGACAGTCCTTGAAGATTTCCACAGCATTTGGTTCAGGTACTTTTTGGTCCTTGCGGGCTTTCCTCTGCATTTGGAACAAGTCAATATAGATCTCATAATATGGTACAGCAAAAAGAGTGAAAGAGCAGCTAATTACAAGAGCCTCGCAGTGTGCAATATAGCTCGAGATCCTGTCGTCTATTGGAATTTCACTTTCGTACGGTTGGCCTTGTTCTTTGAACAGTTCACCTACAAGAAGATAGATTTGTGTGGCATATGCGTAAATAGGACTTCAACATGTGATCTGATGACATATATATAATGTACCTGATACTTCGGATCAGACCAGTGTTTAACGAGGCCTCTCCAGTCTTCATCAGATATATTTTCCACTAGAGATGTTTGGGCAAGTTCACTATTAGCCTTGCCTTCAAAGTGAGTTTTCCTCAAGTTATACCGATACTGTCACAGAGCAGACTTGAAAACATGGGTGCAAGCTTGTCTGGTTGCATCATCTTGGCTATCCAACTTTAACCTCATTTGTTGAAAATTATGGGAGTCTCATTATCAGCAACCTAGAAAGTATTGGACAGAGCAAGACGATATTACTAGTTTCCATACATAACCATACTTACAGATAAATGGTCGAGGAAGATGTTGAACTGGGTTTCGTCTTTGTCATTCATGTACTAAATCCATGTTGGGAGGATACGTACATGACACCTAACAGCAACCACTGCCTCTGATACTAACTTGGCTGACTCTGTAGCATCACGTGGCCTTTTTAAACCTGCCTCAAAATGGATCTCCATTCTTCCTCCTCTAGACTTAGTTAACCTATCGAGCATTATCCCTGATGTTTGTTTCCTCTTGCGCCTAGGTGCTAGTCCAACAACAAACATTGGAAGTGTTAGTGTACATCAAACTATGAGACTACATATAAAGAAGCATGCAACTGTAACTTGACTCCAGCAACTACCTTCTTGCTGTTGAAGCTCACAAGGTTCATCTAATATTGCCAACTCGTCTTGTGTCAAGAGTGCTTGGGATGTAGTGTCAGGTGGCAAGGGAGCTTGGAACGTGCTGCTAGCTCAATTGACGCATGAGTACGTCGTGCAACTGGTAGTACTGTGGTAGGTGTTGCAAGAACTAGGGCTGTCTCTGCTTGTTTGGTGGCAGCTATTTGTTTTTGTTTGTATTTTTTTGCAACTCGTGTAGCATGGGATGCCGTATTTGTAGAATTTTCTGCTGGACTTTGACCTTCTATTGAATCATCAGTACCAGCAGAATCTGCAGGATTCATCCGCTTCTCATTCCCCGACATTCTGTGTTTCTTCCTCTTTCTCTGTGAAGTGTTAAGTCAAGTCGACAAGAAAAACGAATAACAATTTAGTTCTTCAGAACAAATTGATGCGTGATGCAGACGAACTGAACTTTGATGTTAGACAACCACATGATAGGAGGATGTAATATGTACGAAAAATAGGACGGAAGAGATAACCAGAAATATGATGTGTAAACTAAGAAGAAGACATTTCACCAAATTAGAAGCAATTCAATGGAAGGTAGACACCATATGAAAGATGCTACAAATATCGCTCTGCCAAGTTAACAGTGGCTCATCAGAAATGGCATTTAAACAAATATGAAGCAGTACAAGAAATAAATCATATGCAAGATGCAAACAACATCACACTACCATGTTAGAGGTCTCTCGTCATTAGTGCCATTGCATATTCATAGCTTATCATGTGTAAACTAAGGAGAAGGCATTTCAACAAATTAGAAGCAATGAAAGCTAGACACCATATGAAAGATGCAACGAATATCACTCTACCAAGCTAAATCTGTCTCGTCATAAGTGACATTTCAACAAATTAGTAATACAAGCTAGAAAAGAATGTGAGATGTAACCTATATCACACTCCGAAGTCAAACGTGTCTTATGATAAGTGATTGTTGCAGGTTCCACAACAGTAGTAATTTGATGTAAGAACAAGGTGTGATAGACAAATATTGTATGCTCTAGAAACAGGAACACGTGTCTTACTCAAGTATAATGTGTAAAGTAAGCAGATGGAATTCAACAAAATTAGAAGCAATACAAGCTAGACATCACACATAACATGCAACCACATATAACAGTGCCAAGTTAGAGGGAGCACCGGTGATGCTGCACTAGGGGAGACGTGCTCATCATAAACACAACTTTGTTGAGTGTCTATGCATGTGTTGTCTTGGAAATCATTTTGGCGGTGTGGAGGAGTAGAAACTGTAGAGGCCCTCCGTTCGGAAGGAGCACCTTTATCCACTGCCTTGCTAACTTCCTTCTGCTTTATTGATTTTGAATTGTCAAGTAAAGCCGACAAGAAAAAGCAATAAAATTCTCTCTTCATAACTCATTCATGCATGATACTGACAATCACTACTTTGATGTAAGGCAAACAGATGATACCAGGATGGAATATGTATGAAAAACAGGATGACATGGCATGTTCACAACTTTTTGTGTAAATTAAGCAGAAACCATTCCAGCAAATACGAAGCTATGCAAGCTAGACACCACATGAAAGATGCAACCAATATGACTCTGCCAAGTTAAAAGCATCCCATCATAAATGGAATTTGAACAAATTAGAAGCAACGCATGCTATAAATCATATGAAAGATGCAACTAATATCACACTGCATATACTAAAGGTGTCTCGTCATGTTGATTGATGCGGGATACAAAAAAACAATAGTTTTATTAAGGACATGCTTAATAGATAGATATACTATGTACTAAATACAGGAAGGCATGTCACATTAACAGGTATAATGTATAAGCTAAGCATACTAGCACATGCAGTTTAACCAGATTGGAAGAATTACAATCTAGACACCATATGCAACATGCAACCACATATCACGCTGCCAAGTTAGAGCAAGCACCTGCGATGCTCGTGTAGGGGAAATGATGTAATCAACTACAGAGCTACGTTCACTATCTTCATCTAGCATTTCTGTTTCTTGAGAATTATGTCGGGAGGCTGATGCTGCATTCTTTAAATGAGGAGTAGACCCTTGCCTGCCTGCCTCGTCATAAGTGATTGATGAGGGATACACAAGAACATTAGTTTGATGTAAGAAGATGGTTAATACACAGATGTACTAGTATGTAGCAAAAACAGAAAGGCATGGCATATTCAAAGGTATAATGTGTAAGCTAAGCAGATGCAATTTAATCAAATTGGAAGCAATACAAGCTAGACATCCGGCTAGAGTGGTGAGCATGATCATCTAGGACCCGAGAGCCTGGTGGGAGGCGGGCTGCTTCGCCACCATCGCAGCTTTTTAGCTGGCTTCCAGGTGATGCCTATCTTTGCTGGGCTTGTCACTGGCTCGGCCAGTTCCCTGACTAGCTATTTGTCTTCTAGTGCTCACGGGAAGGTGGTTCATGTAAACAAAATATCTTTCCTTATCTTACCGACTTCGGCCTTTCAAATACAAGCTAGAAACCATATGGAACATGCAACCACATATGACACCGTGAAGTTAAAGCAAGCACCTGGGATGGTGGTTCATTGCGAGCGAGGTCATCAACTCCAGTGCTACGTTCCCCGTCTCCATCTGCTGACACTACACCCTTTAAAGTGTTGAAATGTGTCTTGCCTAGCCGCACACCAAACTGGAGCGACTTCTCTCTTTTCTTTTTGGCTTCTCTCATGGCAGCAGAGTCCAAAATACCCTTGCATAAAAACACAACAGTGAGAGTAAGGGTGAAGTGTGTGCAGAACTAGTGCACTGTAAAAGTAGCAGATAGCAGGTGACTGAAAAATAAATGACAGGATACATATGATAGCTCTACAACATTGCATGGCAAACAAAATTAGACTCTACTCTATATGATTTTGTAATGTATGAGCACAGGAAATGCAGGTACTCCTCCAGCACACCACCACATGTGGTCATATCTAAGATAACAGTCGACTGAAAATAAATAGGTCAGTCGATTTTTTTAATGAACTGTCTGATCTATAAGGAACGGGCAGATGGCCTTCGTCTACCTCCCGCCAGTCGCTGTTGACGATCTTTCTCGAACTGCCAGCGACCACCGGCCCAGACCCCTGCCTCCGCCGCCTTGCCCTCCCATCGACCTCACACCACCGCCGTGCTTGGCAGCGCCCCCAGGCCATCCCTTTAATCCCGGCCGACCTCCAGATCGGGTGCTAGTAGCTCTAGGCCGCACACACACCTAAGATAAACACAGAGGCGCTGCTTCCCTGGCGTAATAGGCGTACTTGCGCCTGTTATGCCGCGGAATGCTTCCGTTAATTGGGAATCAAGTGGCCAGAAATTGTAATTCAGGAGGGCGAGGGACCTCTAGCTAAGGTGAAATAGTATATGAGGACAAACCTTGTGCATCGCGAGTTACTAGGAACATCTAGTATCAAGAAGAAGCGGTCAACTAGTGTCTTTTGTGGGATGAATACCGTGCAAGCAGAGACGTAAGATTTGCACGAATAAGGGAAGAGGAGTACCTTTTTTGGTTGCCGGTGTGGTCACCTCCACAAGTCGCGCCGATTTTCTTCTTTTTACCGGGGAAACCGATGTTCTGGAGGGTGCAGGCTTGGACGAACCCATGGCCAAATTGTTGACTGTGTTGCCGTGGCCGTATGTCGGCGGAGGGGAAGCATATCCGAGGCGGCAAAGGACAGCGTAGCAGGAACATCTCCGGTGCGGTGGAGGGTGGCGAAGTTGGAGCGGCAGCAGTGAGGCGCAGGATGGCGTGGTTGAACTGGCTCGGATACGGACGGCTTGGCCTCGGCTTCAACTACTAGTCGTGGAGGGCATTGCGGTTGAGGTTGCGGTGGACGACGATGTCGGGGTATCGGCTCTGGCGTAATGGAGGAGGGCGGCGGTTGATGGGTGGGATGGGGTGGCGGACGGAGGACGCCGAGGTTTCGCGGCTGGTGGAGAGGTAGTTTTGGCGCCCACAGAGTACGAATGGGGAATCGGACGGGTGGGGGGAACCATGTTTCGGTCTGGGACACACTTGTTTTTGGCTTTTTTGAACAGAAGATGGGACGCGCTTGTTTGAAATTTGGGGAAAGTACAAACTTTGCCCCCCTCTTAAATTTCGGACCTACTGCGGGTCGGGGGTAGGATGGTAATCCCAGGTGTCCCAAATAGTGGGCGGGAGCGATTTCGGCCACGCGCATGTGTGCTTAGGCGGCCATTGTGTATGAATGTTTTTTGGATGCGGTTGTGTGGCGTTTAGATGAAGCTACAAACCTACCCCGGTTTAGACCTTTCGACGTCGGGCCGGTAGGTTTCATAGGTCGGAGTTATTAGAAAAGTAATTTCCTTGTACTACCAAACATTGGTCTCACGCGGTTTCGGGTGAGTAGAGGCTCTTTTGGCGCTTCGTTGGAAATTTTGAAACACAAGCATTCACGTTTAGAGTACTCTTGAACTATGAGGATTGACCTAAATATACAATGTTATATTTGACCTTGTATGTTTGAAACCCTCATTAAATTATCCGCTTCTTTTTGAAATTTTGACACATGAAAATCCTATAACTACGATTATTTTGGAATGGAGGAGCTAAATTTCAATCTATTTTGTACACGACTACATATGCTATTATGTACAAAATCAGAGCAAAGATTGGTGCCCCCATAATTTAGGTATGGTTTACAAATGCCATGATATCAAATTCAAATAATTGAATGGACTTCATGTTGAATTCGATTTTTTTAAACCACCTTAAGTTGAATTCAAATGTATGCTAGTTCATAGGTAGTAGGTATTTATAATGTCCATTGTGTAACTTTCGTATGTATAATGTGCTTTACACACACAACATGAACTATACTCACGTTTATATTCAATTGCTAAAGTGATGCATTGTCTGGAGTTCAAAATACTAACTATGTGGATCAATTGTGTCGAATAATAACATAGACATGCTCTAATTCGATAGAATCTAGATGTCTGATGGATCAATGACCGCTCCTTACGCTAATTGCAAAGATCATGATCCCATCCTAGTATTTGGATACAATTTATATCTTTAATCAATGTGTAGAGCAGTCTTTTACGTGTAGTTTCACCCTCCATCGGTGGTCTCTCACACATGCTCACACACTCTCTCCCGAGGTGTCTTTCTCGCACACATGCTCTAGATATAACCCTCCCTCCCTCTCGTAACCATTTACAACTGTTTTCACTAACCTTTATCACAAGCACTCTTCCTCTCGCAAAAATACACATGCACAATCCTCGTCGGCCCTTTCTATATACATGGACCTGCCTACGTGTCTCATGTATGCACATTATCTTTACGCCTATCTCTCACGCATTGTCTCACACCTCTCTTCCTAATCGACGAGTATGATTCTAGCAGAGCATTCTGTAGGATGCCCCTTAAAGTTACGTTGGATGAATAGTAATATCAGAGATAAAGGGGTTACCTTAGTCTGAGAACCTAGGGTTACAAATCCTAGCCGGCGTTGTCAGTGGACACAGAGTCCTTCACAATTCTGCTATCTTTGTCTTGTACGACTAGTCATCCATGGGTCTTCCCAAATGCGTCACGGGCCGACCAATGTGGCACATGAAGGGACAGAATGAAGGGCCCCACCTTGACCCACCGGACCTCACGCGGTGACACACCCTCTACCCCCACATCTCATTATCTTCTCACACCCACACATACCAACACAAACACCACCCACACAGAAAATTTCTCCTGGTGCCTCTATTCCCTCCCCCCTTGCATATACACACTCAAGGGAATGGAATCTCTTGCCGTGACGTCATATTCGTCTCTCTCTCTCTAGGCCACTCCCATTTCTCGTGCTATCTCTCCCACGCCCCCCCGTCGGCCCCTCTATCCATGGCTCTCTCGAATACATAATACACACACATACCTCTCTAGGTATCGCCAAATGCATCAACTACACATTCACACATGTTACATCACGTACCCCATTGATCTAAAAAGCCCTCTCTTCATGTTTATTTCGCATACAACATTCCTTTTGAATAAAGTGTGGCCAAAAAATTATTTTAGAGTTTCTACATATATACAACATTACAAAGTTATACGGAGGAGTACGAACGCTAATTTGCATTGCATGGTGCCCACAATGATATTTATTCTGCACTGAGGATTTGTATATTTTTATACTATATACAAAGTTAGTCATAATAAAGAGAAACGAAGAGCATCTCTCTCTCCATTGCATACCCCCTTGTACGCCCCTTTCACGTATGCACACAAACTGCATCCACGCAACACTCACACGAACACATGCACCCAAGCACGCACGCAACACTCACACATACACACGCAGCCACGCACGCACGCAACACTCACACACACACACGCACGCATGCATGCACACACCAGTACACCACACGACCAACACACACTCTCACGCTCAAGTGCTCAACCTACACGTGCATGCGCACACATCAGGCCCTGACAAACACATACACAACCAGGTGATTCCCGCGCACGAGTTGGAGCCTTGCTGCGCCTGTGTAAATTTGTGTTTATCTGACCTTTTGCCTATGCAAACTGATAGGTGGGACCCACAACGAACGTGTTCAATTTAACTAGTCAACATGGCGCTACGCAGACTATTTGTCCGGTCAACAGAGTGCAATCCGATGCTGAGTTGTGAGCAAGTGACCGTATAATTACCGCAAAACATATATAGTGACCGTAATCAGCTCATTCTAAAGTTTGGTGACCGTATTACGCTTTTCTCTCTGTAGGCCCTCCAAAACTACATCACTACACGTTCTCGCATGTTACATCTAACAACTATGCAATACAACACTACTACTACACTCTAACACAATAAATCATATGTGTTTTTAGTTTTGCTAGATATCATATTGTTACTTATAATTATTCAGTTTGCATACATTAAAATTGCCTTTGAAATGTATGGCCAGTATCATCTACCGCGGGGGGAAAATCCCGCCCTTTCGTGTTTAATCGGGTTTGTATCGATGGATCGTGCGAAATAGCAAAACTATAGTACTATATAGTACAAGTGACAGTTCACTTGGCCGTCGTGTCATCTACTCCTCCGCCGTAAGAGTGGAGCGCTCGCTTTCATAAATCTTCTAGTCCCTTTTGCCGACACGTGGGACATCAAGCTACCGGGTCCACGTGCCATACCGGAATACAGTGCAGAGCAGTCGGGGTGAAGCACCCCAGTCATGGCGCCGGCGTAGTAATGAGCAATGAGGCTTCAAATCACAAAGATGCACCTTTCCCGTAGTTAAGTTGGAGGTACGAAGCAACCATCATTTCACTCGTTGCTGAATCCGCTTCTCCCTCATCTTCTTCAACTTAACCACGTGTTGCTTCTGCCGTTGTTCTGCCTCATGTGGGACGCGGATCGGCTTGGTAAAGCACTGACACATGGGACCGCATGTTAGCAAACCGCCAAGACAACGTCCTCCGAAAATAAGAAGCCTAATCCTAGACTTACAAAGGGCTACGTAGCTGCTACGTATACTTTCCATCTAATCTATATATGCCCCCCTGATTTTCAGGTGGGGTGGGCCTAATCCTCTCCTTTAATCCAATCAAGTAGTCCCACATCACATCAGTTCTTAACTTTACGTAAACCATTACATGGATGTAGCATTACTCAAATAAGAAACCTCCCCCGCCATCTGCGCGGCAAAATCACCTCCTTTTTACTAATCTTGATTCTATAATTTTTTAGATCAATATAATTGAGATTTGTATAGATAGCACACCGGAGGAAAACCAAGTGGTATGGTTAAGTGCATCCACAATGTGTAGCCAAATGTGAAAATAGCTTTTGGCATCGTGGGAACCATTGTGGACGGTGCTGCCAAAGCCAAAAAGATGGAACCGAAGCTCCCTGATTGTTTGATTGAAGGAATAGAAAAATGCAACGTCTCTCCTCTTTCTCCCATGCTTGGACGCATGTAGTAAAGTATAGAGCATAGAGTCTACTCCCCTGTCCCTTCTATCACAAATCACAAAGTGGTGAGGCATCAAATCACAGAAGCACGGACGAAGCAACCATCATTTCACTCTTCGCTGACTCCGCTTCTACATTGTTTTCTTCGAGAAGCCATCTCACCGCATTAGTTACTCCTAGTAGTACTAGTAAAGAACTTCCTAGATGCAAATAAGGCGGTTGTCTCGGCTTGTAGGCGGCACTTGCGAACGACTTACCGTGGTCTCCCTCAATGTTGTTCTCCGTCGAACGCACTTCGCCAAACCACCAAAAAAAATTGTCGACGTCACCGCAATGGGGAAGGAAGTCAAATATAGTTACTACCTCCATTTTTTGTACACAAGGCCAGTATATCAAAATTACAATTTGCAAAGGGCCACTAACACTATTCGAGGCAAAATTGATGGGGTTAGCAACCAAGGACATTAATATCCCCCGCATGCATGCGAAAGTGAGAAGGTTGGTTTGCATGGTGTTGCATTAATCAAGCGATGAAGAGTGAGATGGTTAGCTCTTTGGTCTTTGGAGAAAAAAATACACATTAATTGACACATGAAACGAGGATTTGTATCGATTAAATCCCGCGAAGGAAAACCCAGCCTTTCTTTTTTAACACTAGTACTCCTAGTACGTACGTACTTATCCTGTTTGGTTCTAGGCCTTGCATTGCCAAACTTCGCCACACATTTTTGCCAAGCTTGCCTAAAGTTTTAAAAATGATAAGGAGGTAAACTTGCACATGGCTATCGCGGTCGCACCGCACCTTCACACGGTCGCTCCTGCACGCCGCGGTCGCACCGCACCCTCACATAGTCGCTCCAGCACGCCGCAAACCCAACCAAGGGAGCGCACCCTCACTGACACGTTCTGTCGCATGTGAACACACCAAACTCAACCATCCTATCACTGACACATAATTTTCGTTCATAGGGTATGTTTATCCAACCGCATGTTGGGGAGTATCCGTACGGCCTGTGTGGTGGTCTGTTGGGGAAGAAGAAGAGGTGAGGAAGAAGGAAAGAAGGGTTAGGAGACGTAGGATATTCATCCAACCGCCTCAAATGGTAGACTGACCCAAGTCAGGCGACTTGCATAACAAATATATGTTTTTACACAGCAAAAGATCCATAAAAACAACAACATAAAGAAAAACTATCACTGCTCCCGGAAAGAGACGACCTCGTCGTCTTTGGCTGCCGGCGCGAACCAGCCGTCGCTGCCGACGTGTGTCTCCGCACCGTGGTTGTCCTCGGCCTCCAGCTACTCGTTCAAATGGAGCGTGCAGGCGCTCTGCACAGACGAGAGCACAGCCCTGTTCAATTCGAGGACGTCCGGTTCCGCCTGCAGGAGGGCCTCGATGGCAGCGGCATCCACGCGCTCTGCATCGAGTCGAGCCTCCGTCGCCCGGTTCAAGTCCAGGACGTCCGGTTCCGCCTGCAGGAGGGCGTCGATGAGAGCAGCATCCGTGCGCTCTGCGTCGAGTCAAGCCTCTGCCGCCCGGTTCAAGTCCAGGACGTTCGGTTCCGCCTACAGGAGAGCCTCGATGGCAGCGGCATCCGTGCGCTCCGCCTCAAGTTGAGCCTCCGCCGCCCGGTTCACATCCACGACATCCGGTTCCGCCTGCAGGAGAGCCTCGATGGTAGTGGCATGCGCGCGCTCCACATCGAGTTGAGCCTCTGCCTCTCGGTCCTCCTTTAGTACCGCCATGTTGAACCGCTAGTCCGCCTGCACCATGGGGGACTCGGACACCGGCACGAAGTCGACGTCCGTCGTCTCATACCCATTGGAAGCCTTCTGCACCGCGACCTCCGCCATGAACATTGGATCGGCTTCCTCCTCCTCGTAGCTTGGCTCCAAAGAATTCTGGGATTGGCCCGGCACAAAGCGAGCTTGGGAACAGAGGTCTGTGGCGCCGACCGCCGCCGCGATTTCTGCGCGGCGCTTCGGCGTCAGCATCTTGTACTAAGTGATCTTGCGGCACACCATGGCTTCCGGCGAACTAGGGGACACTTGACGCGGGCTAGGGGATCGAAAGGTGGGGGAATGGGCTGGAGATTTGGTGTGGTTTTAGGGCAGTGGCTGGCGTAAGCCGAGCAACGAAGGTTCTGGTGTGAATAGTGGTTCCGGTGATGACCGGTCAATCGGTTTTGACTGTACATCGCTCTTGTCGCGTTCGCGTTGCAACCCGGCACACTGGACCCTCCACGTCGCTCACCGAATGGAACACGCTTCGTCTTGCCCTTTCACTTGCTTGTGGGACCGCAGTTGAGAGATAACCGATGTCCTTCCCCCTCCCCCGCCCGCGTCATTTATTATAACACCACTCCCTCCATTTTATGCGGAGTAAATAAAAACAGAGGGAGTATACTATGGATGAGGATCCCCTAACGTGGCCGAACCCATTGAGTAACTGACATGTGGGGCCTAGCAAGCATCGGGTCCGCCAGTAAGTGATCGAAAGGGAGGGTAAGGCAGGGATACCTACGTCAGAGGATCCACTTCCACTATACTACTTTGAACAAATGTTAGAGTAATAATATATGACATGCAACTTGCACAAATGTTAGAGTAATAATATATGACATGCAACTTACACAAAGCATACAGGGTCTAATGCATTTTTCGAGGCTAACTTTGACCAAATGTTAGAGTAATAATATATGACATGCAACTTACACAAAGCATACAGTCAAATTCATATGTGAAAGGAGTTTCCATTGATATAATTTTCACATTATACATCTCATGTACTATTAATCTTGTCAATAGTCAAATTGGAAACCATCTCGAGTACAAATCTAGGAGTACGTACGAATCTAACAATATTGATTGCGCATTGTTGAATGTTGATACCTTTTTGATCAAAGTAGATATACTTTGACTACACATAAAATTTATATGTAAACTACAAAGGATAGGAGGGACTATATTGTACGTTCAAAAACGAAACGAACATTGAATACCCTTTATATATGATTTGCGAATGCTATGATCACCGGTTCAAAATTTTGAATCCGCCTTACGTATCACGTGCCCCCGCTCGTTCCCTCTTGATTTCATCTTAGGGTCCGGAGATCTATTGAAAGAGGACTAGGGTGGGTACGTGTGAATGATACTCGGCGAAATGTTCAAATGAGGCATGCGGGAGGATGGCCCCGACTAGAGGGCAACATGATCGATGGAGAAGAGGGTTCGAGAGGAATGAGAAATAAGCAAAAGCCACATGATTATACTTGAACAACTCAAATAAACAATAAGTTGTCTCGCTTGGCCTACATAGTGAAAGGCCTAATGCGCAACGCAGAGCACTGACGCTCGAATATGGCCGGGAAAACAGGTTAACAGACATGTGGGGCACACCCGTTGGGATAACGTAGTGCAGACTAGTCCAATGGAGGAGCTGGCCCACGACCTCCTCGCCACCGACAACCGTTCATGTGGGTCGTTGGGGCCAACAATGGGGCTCAACTCCAGCACCGCCTCTGGACACGGCGATGAGCGACACACTCATATCGTCGCTAGACACGGTCAGATTCAGTTTGCCGAGGGTGGCATTAGTGCTGTGGCACGACCAACGGTATGTTCGGTTTGTGCCCATGGTTGCCCCATCAAAGCATTGGGTAGCCAAAATTTTGGTTGAGGTATTGGTTGCCCATGATTTGGCCGACATTGGCAAGAAAAATGAACTTGAGTTGGCTAGAGTTCATTGACATGCCAAAGAAATGGCAACCATCCAAACAAAGACCAATCTTTGGGTCATGACCAAAATTTTGGTTGAGGTATTGGTTGCCCATGATTTGGCCAACATTCGCAAGAAAAATGAACTAGCGTCGGCTAGAGTTCATTGGCGTGCCAAAAAAATGGCAACCATCCAAACAAAGACCAATCTTTTGGTCATGACCAAAATTTTGGCAAGGTGCACTTTGGCCACAATCCAAACACACCCCAACACCCGGCTCATCGAGGATGCACGGGGCGCCGCGACGCGTCCGCGGAGTGGTGTAGCGCGGCCAATTGCATCCTCTGGACCTGAGACCATGCCGGGTCGTCTTGATTTTTCAATGACATGCGGGGATCGCATGTGAGCAAAGAACATCTCCAACATTGCCACGACCGTAGCTGACTACCCTGGCACACCAAAACCCTCGTCCATCGTGCCGTCGCGCGGTGCGTTCCCAGCCGGCACCAGCTGCCCGCATTCATGTCGTCCGTTTGTATGTTGTCATTAAGAGGCTCGGTGCCCGCGGAACCAACTCCGGCGACTTAATGACGCACCCGGACACTTGGCCTCACCGAAATGCGCTACTTAAAGCAGCAACGCCCAGCTAATCTCCACACAATAGCGCATCGTCCTCCTACCTGGAACCACATCCGCCATGACCGCAAGCGCGAACGCTCTGCGAGAAAGCTTGTCTTCGGGGATGGAGCTCGAGGTCGCCGCCCTCGCTCAAGTCGCCGCACAAGCGGTGGCCACGCTGGCGGCCAACGACGGGAGCACCGTCAGTCACGCGTCCTACTTGCCGCCGTCCAACGTCCGGCACCGCCGAGGTCGGGGACTCCTCCGAGGATGAGTAGGGCATGGGAGGCGGTAGGGCATGGTGTGCCAACTGGCCGGTCCGTCTCCCATGTTCTACTTTTCCTCGCCGGAGACCGCAGCTTCACTTCGCGGGTCTTGAACCCCGCCCCCGTACATGGAGATCATGGATGGAGGACGTCGGTCGCCGCCGTAGAATAGGTTTAGGGTCGGGTTTCTTTCTTTTTTTGTCCTATAAAAGTTCGAAATGTAATGAAAATCTGTCGTGTTTGCATTAATATCGGCCGGTGTATATGAACTTTCACAATAATATACATATTGTAGGAGTACTAGCAAGATGCCCGTGCGTTGCACGGAAGAACAAGATCTTGTGGGAGAAAAGGATGAACAAGGGAAAGCCTTATCTGCAAATGTGGAGAGGAGTGCGGGTAAATTGTCATAGTTTCCTTCCTATCCGTTAGATATAGATCGGACGGCCTATATTGCAGGATCGGACACATCTTTCTACATCTACGGGAACCTACAAAAGGGTTAACGTAAATTGCCTCTCTCTCTCCTCCCCTGATTTTCATGGTGGTGGGCCCCTCCCTCCCCCAATCTACAATCAACAACTCACACGTTTCACATTACGTTAAATACGTAACTGGGATTACGTAGGTGTAGCATTACTCGTTCTAAAAAACCCAACTAAGCCAACCTCCCAACATATTGCGCGGGAAAAGACCCGGTCACACCGTTTTAGTCGGGATTTCCGGATTACTAGTAGTAGTATCGATGGATCGGCGAAGCAACAGATTTTTTTTGAGGGGGCGAAGCACCTAGTTTAAATGGAAAAAATGTGGTACACTCACATCACTCCTGTCGCGGTCCCATTGCACCCCACACATGTTCGGTCCTGCACAGAGCTCACGCAAACGGAACGCACTTCGGCTTGCCTCTTCACTGACACATGGGACTGCACTTGGAGAAACCGACCATGCGCCAAACTCCCCCCGCCCGCCGTGCGAAAATCTCCCCCCCACACCCAAAAATTTCCCCCAAATCCGATTCAACCGCCGTTCGGCCAACTAGCCAA
>NC_041386.1:396687578-396764825 GCF_002162155.2 Triticum dicoccoides
GGCGCCGTGGTTCGGCGATCCTCTCGCTCCCATAGTACGCTCTCCTAGACTGTCGTCCTCTAGCCGCGCCGCAACCTCTGGCAACGTTCTTGTGGAGGCGCACAGCGGTCAACGCCGCCACCGTTGGCGACGTTCGTGTGGAGACGCATGGCGATCAGCTTCTCCCACGGTACCCGCATTCTAGACTGAGGCCCCGTTCATGTCGGTGTAGTGCTGAATGTTAGCTGATAGACGCTGTTAATCTCACTGTTTGCCGAAGTAGTTTACTGTCAATATGCTCTTCTTAAGAAGCTTCCTTGCCCTGTTCTGCACTCAATCTGCTTAGCTGAGATGGCATGCCGATTAGTTGCTAAAATATCCTGCTATTTATTTATTGTGGCGTAGATTGCCATGGTCTAGTAGCCAATCTATTAGCTGAAATAGCTCTACATCATTTTATACTCGACCTTTGTTGTTGCGATGACCTTTGATAGTTCGATGGTTGTGTGCTCGGCCTCATTGACTGCTGAAACAGCCTGCCATAATTTGGCACTCAAATCTGTTTGCTGAATTAGCTTTACATATATTTCGTTACTTAGATCTGCTCGTCCAAATATCTTGCCATAGCTTTAGACATCGACCTAGGTATTTTTCTCTGGACTTCATAAAAAGCATATATGTTTTTCCTGTAATATCTAGTAGAAGAACTAATTTTTATGTCCAACAGATGGACAGGACTTGGATAACTTCTGCTCGAAGATCCTCTGCTGCATATGTCAAGGGGGTTGAAAACTTCATGAACTTTATCAGAGCTGAGTACGGTGGTCCGAAATCAGATTGCTCTGCCCGTGTAGCAGTTGTGTGAATTCAGTTACAAGACCCCAGTCAACTGTGCAAAATCATGTGCACTTGTATGGGTTGTCGGTCACATATACTAGGTTGGTTCATCATGGTGAAGCTGTGAATGTCAATGTTATTGACTACGTGGAAGCAGCAGATCACCATCTTGATCTGCCTGATGCTCAGGTGGAAGAGGAGGAGGAGGTGGTGGTGGCGGAGCCAGTGAGTTTGACCAACATTGAAACAATGCTACGAAATGCTCGTGCATTCCATGAACTTTCACCTGCAGAAGAAAAACGGTGGGCCTGCATGTTGGAACAATGCAACGTTGCTGTCACCCCAGGAAATAAGCTGTCAGTATTCTCAGCTATGGTCACCTTTCTTCAGGTGAAGACAACTGAGCGAATGACTAACAAATCATTCGATGCAATGTTGGCTGCTTTCCGCGAATCTTTCCCAGATGCATTTGAGCTGCCACACACCTACAGTAAAATGAAGAATTTCCTTCGTGCAGTTGGATTTGGATATGATATGATCCATGTTTGTAAGAATAATTGTGTTTTGTTCTGGAAGGATTATGCCAACTTAAGTGAATGCCCAAAATGCAAATCATCAAGATGGAAAGATGGTGATGCTGTGAAGAGGATTCCTCATAATGTTCTGAGACATTTTGCAATTACACCAAGATTGCAGAGGTTGTTTCATGATGCTGAAACAAGAGAGGATGTACTGTGGCATTCTAGGAACCAGGAGTGCAGAGTTCAGAATGTAATGAGCCATCCATCTCATGGTAGTGAGTGGAAAAGCTTCAATGATAAACACAAAGAGTTTGCTGCTGACTCGAGAAACATTAGACTTGGCTTAGCTTCAGATGGATTTAACCCATTTGGCCACCAGAGCGCCACATATAGCATGTGGCTAGTGCTTGTTATCGCTTACAACATGCCTCCAAATGTCTGCACCAAAGAACCAAACTACATGATGGCCTTGCTCATCCCAGGTCCAAAAAGTCCTGGAAAGGATTTTTAATTGTTCATGGAGCCTCTTGTGGAGGAAGTTCAACAGCTATGGAAGGGTGTTCTCACTCGAGACCTATATAGCAGCCCACCAGCTGATTTCTTTCTACGTGCTGTTATAATTTGGTGCATCCATGATTATCCGGCTTTGGGCACTATGTCAGGCCGAACGACACATGGTTACAATGCATGTGTTCGTTATGACAGGAATCCGTTGTCATACGCAATACTTAGCAAGATTTTTTACATTGGACACCGTCGTTTCCTTACCAAGGACAAGCAACATCCTAGAAAATACCAAAGACATGTGTTCAATGCAAAGCATGAAAACCGTGATACACCAAAGAGGCTCACCGCCGATGAGTTGTAAGTGGAATTAGAGAAGGTCAGGCATATTACACCAGGAAACCATCCTAGTAATGGTAGCGGGAAAAGGAAGCGTGGTAGGGTAGAAGAGAGATTATTGTTTACCCACAGGTCCACTTTGTGGGACTTGGAGTATTGGAAAGATTTGGATCTGCGGCATAATCTTGATGTGATGCACATCGAGAAAAATATATGTGACAGCATTATCGGCACACTTCTTAACATTGAAGGCAAGACGAAAGATACCTTAAAATCTAGGATTGATTTGACACACCTGGGTATCAGAAAGGATTTACAGGTGCAAGATGAAGGTAAACCACGGGATATGGCACCAGTTGGGTACGTGTTGGACAAGGTAAAAAGAAAAGAATTTTGCGAGGTCCTGTCATGTGTGAGATTCCCACATGGATTTGCTTCCAACCCTGAGAGGAGAGTCAGTGCAGATGGAAACAAGGTACAAGGGTTGAAAACTCATGACTGCCACGTCCTACTTCAAAGGGTTTTACCTGTTATCCTTAGAGGATTGGGCCGCCCTGACTTATACAGAGCAGTTGCAGAGTTGGGACAATTCTTCAGGGAACTCTGCAGTAGGAATATCAGGATAGATGCTTTGGAGCGTCTTAGAGACAAGATACCAACTATCCTATGCGACCTTGAAAAGATATATCCTCCAGCCTTCTTTGATGTGATGGTGCATTTGGCTGTTCATCTACCCGATGAGGCACTACTTAGAGGTCCAGAACAGTATGGCTGGATGTACCCTATTTAAAGGCGGCTAGGCACTTTCAAGGGCTATGCTAGGAACATAGCTAGACCCGAGGGTTCCATTGTAGAGGCCTACATTGCTATAGAAGCGTTGACATTCTGCTCAAAATACATTGAAACAGCTGATCATCTTAGCAAGGAGGTGGGTGAAGACAATCACGGGCTCAATGTTTTCGATTATTCTGTTCGAGTTACAAGGAAGAGTCAACAAGAGGACAAACCTAAATATTTGGACAAAATGGTTTGGTATGTGTTGAATAACTGTCCTGAGATACTACCTTATATCAAGTAAGTGCAGTACTGAAGCTTATACATCATAATCTACTAAACTTGCAGCACATTCTTATATTTTTAGATGTTTGACGTGATCACTATGTTGTGCAGCATCTACAAAGAGGAGTTACTGCTGGAAAATCCAAGAAACATTGACAAACTGGTTATGGCAGGATTTGCGAACTGGTTCAAGAACCATGTAAGCTTTTGAAGTGCACTGTCAGTTTTTTTAATATATTGAGTACATAAGATGATCAGCTTGTCTATTTTCTAACCATAGGTTAAGAAGATGCGGGAGGATGGGCAGGCAGTTGATGATGCCCTTTACTCACTAGCAATGGGTCCTGATACTCGGGTAAGACATTATGAATCTTGCGTTGTTGGAGATGTGCGCTACAACACCCTTGCACGAGACAAAGGCAGGAAGACACAAAAGAGTGCCATCATGAACACGGATACGTATGATAAAGAGACAACTGAAATGTATGCTAACATAACAGACATTATTCAGTTGTAGTATATCTCCAGTTTTGAGGATCATCGGTGTGTGGTTCTGTTGTGCTATCATTGGTATAACCTGTTTTCTAGGATCACAACACACAGAGCTAATGATTATTTCAAATCCATCAATGTCAAGGCGGCGTACCAGACCAACGAGCCTTTTATTTTGGCAAATCAAGCAACATAGATATTTTTCTTGGAAGACACATTTGCACGTAGCGATGACTGGAGAGTATTGCAAAGGTTTGAGCAGAGGAATTCGTTTAATGAAGTTGCACAAAAAGTTGATGCTTACACTGCTCCTGATGTACAAGATAACACAGGTGTTCCTAATATCTTTGAGAACCATCACATCAATGATGCCGGCGAAAAGATTGCATGTCGTGCTGTGGACATACAAGAGTTGATCAAGAAGAAGCCAACATTCGAGGACGTTGAGGACGAAGAAGAAGATGACACCGTGGGGAATTACGATTCAGACTAATACACACGGCGAAGATGTTGACGCTGTTGCTGCGGATGATGATTACATTGCTTTTGTCGTATTTGCCTATCAGAAGACGTTTTTATCTACTATGTGAAATTCTGTTTGCTATGACAACTGAAACCTGATGAACATGTTGTTTAGTATTTTGCTGTGAGAACATCACTTGTTATGTATGCTGATTTGTGTTTGGTGATAGCATGACAACTAAAACACGATGACATTATTGTTTAGTTGTACTCATATTTGGCTGTGAAACTTGAATTTGATGATATAGTTTGCTGTTGGACTGCAATTTGCTCGACATCTTCGAATGAGAACAAAGCTGACCCGACAGGGCCTCTGCTATTTATTTATTTATATGAGAAAAAGGGGATACCCCTGATTTTCGTTAATAGAAATCATTAGATGTTCACAACACTACGCCCAGCCTGCTACACAGGTTTCATTCATTACTAGTTTCGGCAAAGTGCTCATGTCGTAGCCACTGAATACATCATGAGTGCTACATACACTGCAAATAAGGAGACAATCATCCTACAAAGCACATTGATTTTGCCCATTATCTTCACAAGCTCTTTCATCTCCTCATTGCTGTCAAGGCCGTTCTGCAGCTGTTGCTTGGCCATGATCAGAGGAACTGCATCTTTAACCTTCTGCTCTGCATCTTCCTCTTCTGCTGTTCCTTCAGTTACTTGTCCAACACCCCAACCTGCTAGTATTGGGATTCCTCGGCTAACCAAATAATCAGCGTAGTTGCATTCCCCCACATCAGCAACTTCCCAAAAATACAAATCACACGAATCTTCCCTTTTCTGCACGAATCAAATTGGTAGATCATCAACCAAACTATTAAAAAAATCAGCAACTGAAAGCAGCAGAACAACACTTAAACATATTATTACCCCATGATTCAGGCATTTGTAGAAGACTCGGCCAGGGTTGCGGATTGTAGTTGAGACGCGACGGATGACTCTGCGTGATTTGCACCAGTGGAACCACACCAACGGCAGCGGGTTGCGATGAGCAATCGGCTGTGGTGCGCGTGCCGGTGAGGGTGTGATGAGACCCACAGGAGATGGTACGGGTTGCGACTTGGCGTATATCTGGTTGTTGCCTGTTGAAGAGCACATGGACGAGCAGCCAGCAGACATGGTTGCTACGGCCAGAGCTTCTAATGCTAGGCAGAGTAAGTAGAGAAGAGGAGAACCGAACATTGGATATGTCAGTTTCATTACTTGCAGAGTAGCATAGCACCATATATAATCATAGTCTAGGTTTGGATTCGAACCAGCTACAGGAGCATGTCTTTCTTTTTTCTAAAACTCGGCAACGTCTCATTACTGGTACACTAGCTTGTTCTGTACGCCTTCCCAAGTCTTTGATTTTCTTTCCCTTTTTTGGCGAGGAAGGAAGGAGGACAAAATTGAGAGTTCCTGGGACTCGAACCCAAGACCTCTCGGTTGAAAACCAAGGGTGCTAGTCACTTATGTGGCGAACGTTCCCTATGAGGAGGACGGAAGACGAACGCATTTTCCTCGCAGTTTTCTTCCTATATATAAAAAAGTATGCTACTTGGTGTCCGCTTAGTCAACAAATGATTGTGCCAACCTTGACCGTTGGATTGACATTCAACGTCTGTCGTGTTTCTTCACTCTCTTCTTCCTCGAGCCGCAAAAGCCAAACCAGCGCCGGCGGGACCGCCTGCTCCCGCCTCCCACGACTGGCTGTGATCTGCCCGGCTCCTGTTCGTTCCCGTCCGATGCCTCACCATCGTCCTCCGCCTTGGTTCGCTCGCCACGGCGCCGCCCTCCGGTGTTGTCAACATGGTCAACAACCGAGAGGAATAAGGAGATGACTGTACATGGTGAGGATGATAGTAGGGACCCAGCAGCGCGTGTAGTAATTTTGTTTTTTTGGGACGGAGAATGGTATCAACTGGGTTATGCGGGACCCGTGGCCCGTCTAGCCCAGGCTTTTATTTCATATGTTTACCACATGACCAACCCAGTTTGTTTTTTCCTTTCTGAAAATTGCTAGCCAGCTATTTTGTTTTTTCAAATAACCAACATAGGCCTACTTGCTTTTCTACGCCCTGCTGGGCCGGAAACCTTTCAAGACGAGGAGGGATGCATTTTGCCTAGAAAATGGGCTATAAGTAATAATAAATGGGTTATAAGTAATAATAAATGGGCTATAAAATGAAAAAATACAGCAAACAGACAATTAGTTCCAAAATATTGTTTTCTTCCGGATTTTGACATTTTAAATTTCATTGTTTTTGTGCGGGTAAAATTTCATTGAATTTAAATTAAGGTATATTTAGATTTAAAATTAATTCGAATCTGGCTAGAAATTTCAGGCTGTATGTTGTTTGGGACAGATTTGGAGGCTGACTTGTGGGTCTACTAGGTTGACGTGTACTTTGGCTTTGTCAACTTAGTCCACAAACGATTCTAGCAGTAGTGACCATTGGATGTTAATCCAACGGCCATGCTGCTTCTTCAATATCTGATCTTCTTGCTCCAGTTGCCCAAACCAGCTCCGTTGGGACTGCCTGCTCCCGCCTCCCGCACTGCCCCACCCTACTTCATTGCTGGCCAGGCCATTCCTCTACTCACCCACACCTCCTGTTATTTTCCGGCGATGACAGCCGGACCAGTAAACCCTCGTACTCCCCACCGCGTGGGAAACCATTGCCGAGTCTTCCCCGGCTCCGTGTCGTTCCCTTCCTAGGCCTCACCGTCGTCCACCGCCATGGTGCTCTCGGCCCGGCCTGGTCAACTTGGTCAACGAACAACATCCATCGGCCGTGGACTGTATGCGCAAAATAATGATTCCTCCACCTGACAGCTGGGACCCACCGGAAGGGCCTCTGTATTTTGCGAAAAAAACGTTCCCCCCGCTGACATGTCAGACCCACCAGCTATATCTTCAAACGCAAGGAAGTGCCTCCTTATTACGCCACCATAGTGGGAGGATGACTTGTGGGCCAACAAAGTTGACGGGGACGGAGGGCTTTGTCAACTTAGTCAATATGAACGATTCTAGCTCTAGTGACCGTATGATGTCCATCCAACGCCGTAGTGCTTCTTCAACCTCTGGTCTTCTTGCTCCAGCCGCCCAAAGCAGCGCCCGTCATGCCGCATGCTCCTGCCTCCCGTGGCCGGCTGTGCTTCCACGGAGGCCTCGCCGCCCCCTACTATTCCCACCGCAGTCGAACCAGTGAACCCTCGTACTCCTCTTTGCGCGGGCTTCCACTGTCGCATCTTCCCCGGCTCCGCGTCGTCCCCTCACTACAAAAAAATACACTTCCGTGAAGATACGTGTTTGTCGCAGTAGGTCGCTTTTATTGTCATGCATGTACATCCATGACAAATTTATGACAGAATCAAGATAGTCATACATGTGCTATCGTAGAAGTGTTCCATGACATTACCAAAATTATCATCACGGAAGTGTCCACTTCCATGACGATAAATCGCGCGTCACAGAAGTGCTTTCGTCAAGGGTGACCGACACGTGGCATCCACCGTAACGGAACACCGTTAAGCTATCGGGTCGGGTTTTGGATCCGATAACCCGTTAACAGCCCCGACCAATGGGGATTTTCCACGTGTAAAATCATCATTGGCTGGAGGAAACAAGTGTCGGCTCATCGTTGGGCCAGATGTCAACCACTCATTGGACGGAAGGCGCCTATGATACGTTGACATGTGGCACGGCCCAACAGAGGCCCATTCCTGTGAAAAGGCCGACCCGTTTGACTTGGTCAAAAGGTGGCGGGCCGGCCCATGGAAAGCCTGTTAATGGCCTGTTCACATATAGCCCATTTACAGCCCGCTAACCCAAGGCCCGTTACGCCCTATCCGAATTAGGCCCAGTAGCGTCATCTGGGCCATCCAATATGATTCCAGCCCGTTTTGACTTCTGGCCCATGTATGGCCCATGACGTCTTTCGGCCCATATGAGGCCCTATGTAACTCTTGGCCTGTTAATGGCCCATGGTGAAACTGGCCCGTAATGAACAGTGTATGACTTTACACCCATTAACGGCTCGTGGTGAAACTGGCCCGTAATGAACCGTGTATCACTTTATACCCATTAACAGCCCGTTATTCCATTGGGCTGATTCTAGCCCATGTTATCTTTCGGCCTTCTCAGAGCCCATTTATTCTTGGGCTCATTTCCAGCATTCGTTTACTTACGGCCTGTTACTGTCATTTTCTGCTTGTGGGCCAAATTCAGCCCGTGGTTACAGTCGGCCCGTTTGTGGTCCGTTAATACGTTGGGCCATTTTCATAACGTCATCAAATACGGCCTATTAACGATGGCCCGTTACGGTAGGCCCATGAATGGACGATCCCAACTCTAGCCCGTTTTATGGCCATAATGCGGCCTGTTATTAGCCCATGTTTGGCCAATCGATCATACGGCTCGTATAAGGACCATTGATGATACGGCCCGTAGAAGGCCCATTGTTTCTACGGCCCGTAGAAGGCCTACTATTTCTACGGGCCGTAGAAGGCCCACTATTTCTACGGCCCGTAGGAGGCCTAGTGTCAGTACAGTAAATATTAGCCCATGGTTATTGTGGCCTAGTTTTAAAAAATAGGTTATTGCAGCCACTAGTTAACCGTAGAAAAAGAACTGCAATGACTACAAGCAAACAAATAAACAAGACAACAAGGAAATAAATAAGAAAGCAACTAACGCTAGGCTATCACGGCTATTACACATATTACATCCATTGGGCATCAAAGTTCGCCACCAGTGCAAATATAGGGAACAAAGCAGCATATCATATACATTGGCCGTCAAAATTGGCCACCAGTGCAAATAAACGCGGCAGCAAAACAAGGGCATAACTGAAACAACTTCAGAAGAGCTCAAGAAACGTTATCCTGGGTATCTACCATGCTGGCAATATGCTTAGCAAGCTGATTAGCTTTGTCCTGTTTGGCGCTTAAATCCTCCAACGCTTGTTCTTGCACCAGAAAGTATGCATTTGAATGCTCCAGGGACTTCCGCAGTCCTTCCGCTTCTTGTTGCAGCACAACTGATCGTTGTCTTTCAGCATGTAGTCGAGACACAAGAAACCGAACTGATTCAGACGGTGAGTTTGAATAGCTTGTGCAAGCGGTAGTAGCCAGTAACTCCAACACTAAACCAAAACAGGATGTGTCACTATCCTGAACCTTATCTGCATTACTTGCTTTACCTTTGCTTAATAAGGCACTCTTCCCCAATATTCTGTCAGAATTCTAAAAGAAGAAACAAGCAGACACATAACAAGTTTAGCATGTACTAGTATATGAAACTCATTTCGGTGAACCAGTTCATTAGTAAGGTGGACAGGATTAAACTACCAAGTCTTCTATTGCCAAGTACTAGTACATAATAAAAGAATCAAACAAACATATATCTATTTCCTATGGTAGCAATGGAATCTTAAATTAGAACAGTTGTTCTTCAGGTTTAGGCACTTGTTCTACATGAACAGAGTACAGTAAGACGCAAGAATATAATACTTAAAAATAGAAAATGAGCTCATAGACCTTACCACATTCTTGGTTCGGGACCAGTACAGAACAAGGCGTTCCCAGTCATCGTCCAGTAAATGTGTCTCAGGAGAATGTAAGGGAATTTGATGAGTTTCTTTGCCGGTGAAGTATGTTTTCTTCAGGTAATTCCGATACTACCACCAAGCATTCTTGAAGATAGCAGAGGTATTAGCACAGGTTACCTCATCCTGATTTTCTAAATCGGTCCTTCTCTATAGAGAAAAATGGGAAAATTTGTTGTATTATAACCATCATGGAGGTAGGATGTATGGGACGAAGCAAAGTAATTGCCATGAATAACATTACTTACACATAACTCCTGGACAAACACCTGCAACTGGCATTTTCCTTCATCTTCAGTATAATATTTCCAAGATGGGAATATACGCACATACGATTTAACAACATCAAATGAGATATATGCTAAACTACGACTAGCTGGTTGTGCTTCCTCCACAGGAATAGGCGTACTAACTGGTGGATTTGGGGTTCGCCGTGATAGTACTGGCCTTATGGGAACTGGAGCTGCCTTACTAACTGCTCTTGCTTGGGAGCTCTAAGGTGGAGATGGTGCTATGTTAACAGGAACTGGGTTACTATCGGCTGGGGTTGGGGTTAGATTGGGTGAAGCTAGTTCTCTGTCCATCGTAGTAGGGGTACAATCTGCGAGAGTTGGTTATGTGTGGTAGGGCTGGTTCTTGTGCATGTACAACCGGGGTGCTATCTCCACCAAGAGGTAGCACTGTTTTATTTGAAGACCATGTTTTTAGTCCGCTAGATACTGGCATCACCCGCTCCAATTCAAATGGCTGATAAACTGGAAATATAGTTGAATGTACCGACATTGTATGAGAGACAGATGCAATAGATAGTGTGGAAAAAATAGGGCATGAAATAGTTGACATGTATATTGTTTAACTAAAACGGATAGCATGACATGATTTCACATATATGATGTCTATCTAAACTGGATAGCATAGCATAACATAATTCAAAGATATAATGAATAACTAAACAGGATCGCATGACATAATTCACCTACATGTTATCTAAGTAATTAGGATCGCATCATTTAATTCACATATGTGATTTATATGCTAAACAGAGGGCATTCGATATGATGTCTGAACTAAGAACATGGTGTTGAATATTGTGTATATGATGTCTAAACTACGCAACGCAAGACACCGTATGCATGATATGAGCAGTATAACCATGCCAAGTTAGAGCATACACCTCAGTGGGGGAATAGGACTGGTCATCTGTCTCTGAATCCATCTCTGAGGAGCTATCGGGACCCAACAAGAAATCTGCTTCGACAGGTAGCACTGTCTGCTCTGAAGGCCTTGTTTTCACTCCAGATATTTCCATCTCCCACCCAAATGGCTGATTCACAGGAAGAGTAGTTTAATGTACAAACATTGTCGACAAATGGAAATGTAATGAAGAAAAGGATGGGCAAGATATCATTCAAATATATGATGCCTGGTTAAACAGGATGGCATTACACATTTCACATATATTATGGCTGGCTAAAAGACATGAGACTGCATAATTTCCATATATGATATAGAAACTAAACAGTTGGCATTACAGAACATGTCTAAACTAAGCATATGACATATATGATGTTAAAAGAAGGCACTGCAAGGCAACATATGCATGATATGACTAACATCATCATGCCAAGGTAGAGCAAACACCTTGGGGGGTAAATAGGAGTGGTCAGCGGCGTCCGAATCCTCCTTAGAACAGATATCTTCCTCTGGATTACAATCTGGAGAGGCGTGGGGACGGTTTGCCATTGAACCCACCATGGAGCGATGTCTGCATGCCATTGTATTGCCGCGCAAAACTCTTCTCTTTTTCTCTACATGTTCAGCATGACTGTGTACAATATCTGACATGCATACGAAAAAATATGGTGGGATTATGTAAGGAGAGCATGCAGAAATTTAGAGTGATGGTAACAACCAGTGGATCGATGTTTTTCTGTTGAACCAAAATAGCCCTAATGGATCGACGTGAATTGTCGGTGTACTAGAATAGGGGTACCCTAGTACCCCGAACTTGTGCACGGGCAGTTGCAGCACCCCGCGGTAAGGCTTGCCGGGCGAACGCCAAGATCCTCCAAGGTTCCCTTGGAGCCATTCAAGAATAAAGTATTTAAGCTCAGGAGACAAGGCCCCGGCAAGAGGAGCTTGCCGGGAAGGCCAACCAGGACACTCCAAGGAACTTGCCGCGACGCGCCTCACGCTCCGGCAAGGCAACAAGGCCCCGGCAAGAGGAGCTTGCCGGGAAGACCAACCAAGGTACCTCGAGGCCCGGTGAGCGACAAGCTTCCGGACCCGACAAGATAACAACAGCGGCAAGGCGCTTGCCGCGGCAGGCGGCCACTCTGTGCCCACGCTCCAGCGCATCCACCAACGTGTCGCTCTGGGGGCCTCTCCAGGCGCGCGTGGCGGGAGGCTGTGCAGCCAGCGGTGCGCAGTGGCATGCGAAGCTGACAAGATCGCCATCGTGGCGAACGGTGGCGCCCCTAACGGTCCTTTTCTGCACTGTTTGGGCGACTCAGACGGGCCTTTAATGCCCTTGTCCCCTGCCGTCAGGGTTAGGTAGGGTGCACTGTACAAGTAACTGTACCAACCACCCCACTTTTTACATTTGTACCCTTCTCTGCGTTGCCACCTGTCGGTGACCCCTTTAGCGTATAAAAGGAGGCCCATGCGCAACGTAGGGGGGGTTGGGTTCGATTTATTCGTGAGCCAGAAAACACTTAGCTCTCTCTCTAGAGCAAGAAGATAATAGAACCAGACAAGCAGCAGTAGGAGTGTTATCTCCCCGGAGAGCTCCGAAGCTGGGTAAACTGCTCATGTGCTTCGCCTCGATCTGCTCTTCGTGCGATCTCCGCCCCCCGCCGAACCGAAAGGGGCCCGGTCCGCCAGCCCCATAGGTGTTCGAGGATCAGTTTCCCCGACATCTTTGGCGCGTCAGGTAGGGGGCGTCGAGATTGTGTGAACCTAATCCAGCGTTCACACAAGCTAGATCTTCATTCCCTTCATCAACATGCCACCGAAGAAGAAGACTTCGGCGTCAGCCGCTCCGTCCACGTCACTTCCGCCACCGTTGGAGCAAATGGGTGGTGGAATGGACGCCGGCGGAAGAATGGACGTCGACGAGGAAGCTCATGATGCCGCCATGTCCAAGAACAAGGCTGCACAAACCTCGGCGACTGTACATGTTCCGCGCCACTCTCAGGAGGCGCAAGATCAACAGCGTCATGGCACTCGCAGTGCCATACGCGTGATAGGCCAAGACCAAGCTGGTGGATCTCGGGGCGCTCAAGACCAGCATGCACGCCAGCATGTTGGCACGAGCGGGGCACGGTCGCCTTGACGGGATACTGCTCCTTCTAACATAGTTACAAGTTCGAGCACGTCCCGCTCCTCGCGCCGTCCGCCCCTGCCACCCACCACTCCAGCAGAAGCTTTGGCGCGAGCTCAACTTCTCCTAGATTACCCTCCGACGTCGGACAAGATCGATGAATGGAGGGCCACCATTCAGAGTCTCATCGGCTACGCCAACGGCGACACTCCACGGCGGCCGAGCGCGTCGGCGCCGCGGCAGGGTTGCCGGGCGCGAGCCGGTGGCGACGAAACGGGTGGAGGTGCAACTACCATGCAATCACCACCCCGAAGGCCAAGATCGCCGACTCGCCGGATCCACCTCGACAGCGACTCCACCGCATCTTCGGATCCACGAGCTCGTCGCGATCAGCGCCAAGTTCTTCATGATCGACAACAAGAAGACGCTCGAACTCGCATCGAGCGCCGAAGAGAAGCGCGACGTCAATCCGACAAGCGCGCTGGGCCCTCTGTTGACATGCATGCACCAGGGGAACCAGGCGATCTGCCGTACGCGGTAGGTTGCCCTGCGTTCACTCGTGAGCTGCGGCAAGTCCAGTGACCCAGCACGAAGAACTTCAAGCCAGACGTACCGGAGAAGTACGACGGCAAGACGCATCCGTCAGAGTTCCTCAGCATCTACACCATCGCGGTGCAGGCTGCCGGGGGACGGGATGACAAGATCCTTGCCAACTACTTCCCGCTGGTGCTCAAGCCCAACATCAGATCTTGGCTTATGCACTTGCCGGACAACTCAATATCCTCTTGGGCTGATCTGTGCCATCAATTCGTCGGCGCCTTCACAGGCGGACACAAGCCTCATGGACAGGAGAGTGATCTTCATCTGCTCGCCCAGAAGGAAGGAGAGCCCCTGCGCAAGTACATTTAGAGATTCAGCAGTGTGCAGCACAACATTCCAGACGTCCACCCTACCGCGGTGATCAGCGCGTTCCATCAGAACGTGCAGAACCGCAGGATGCGGGAGGAAATGGCGATGTGCAAGATCAGGGATGTCAGTGAGTTATATGCACTGGCCGACAAGTGTGCACACGCTGAGGAAGGGAGGAGACTCCCCGGAGAAAATGTAGGAGCGGGAGGATCTGACAGTGAAGATGCTGCCCCGTCAAGGAAAAACCGGCGGCGGAACAACAGAAGGAGGAAAGGCAAAGAGGTGCTAGTTGTTGAGCAGTCCGGCAACGATGGTGGCGCCAAGGAAGCCAAAGCTGGTGACTTCGGCAAGGAGGTTGCCGCGGAGGTGGCAGTCGCCGACAAGCAGGACGGCACCAACAAGCAGTATTGCAAGATCCACCGCACCAAGGGCCATGATCTCCAGAACCGTAAGAAAGTTGAGCAGCTTGTTGAGCAACAGAAAGTTGAATATGAGCGGCGCGACAAGGAGAAGGCCCAGGAAGGTGCTGGGGGATCCGGCAAGAAACGTACCGGCCGAGGAGGACGCCACGGCAAGGCCAAGCAGCGGCAAGGAGACAGACCTCCCCGCGGCCGCGACAAGGATGAAGATGACAACGACGATGAAGACATGGATGACGAGGAGACTGATGAGTAGGAGTTCCAAAAAGCCATAGAGGTCTTGTGCGTTGACGGTGGTGCTTCTCTGCATACCTCGCACCGTCATCTCAAGTAGTGGGTGCGGGAAGTTAATGCAGCAGAACCACCCGTCGAGTCACGCAAGCCTCTGAAATGGTCCGACACGCCTATCATCTTTGATATTGAGGACCACCCGGATCGCATAACTGCGGTCGGGTGCTTGCCGATGTTGGTTTCACCAACAATCCGCAACCTCAAGGTCACTAAGATGCTAGTTGACGGCAGGGCCGGCTTGAACCTGATCTCCTCCGCGGTGCTCCAGAAACTCCAGATCCCCGACAGCGAGCTCGAAGAGACCGGTACATTTCAAGGAATCAACCCGGGAAGGAGCAAGCCGAAGGGAAAGATCACGTTGCCGGTAACATTTGGCAGCGAACTGAACTTCAGGACTGAGAGGGTCACATTTGATGTTGCTGACTTTCCATTACCTTACAATGGAAACCTTGGCCGTCCGGCACTCGCCAAGTTCATGGCAGCCTCTCACTATGCGTACAACGTACTGAAAATGCCAGGCCCGATAAGTGTCATCTCTATCCCTGGCGACAAGAAGGATGCTCTTATATGTGCCGACAAGATCTACCGGGAAGCAGTAGCCGCAGCAGAACGCAAGACACTTGCCGCTGAAGCTCCTGGGGGGAAGAAGAAGACCAAGTCCGGCAAGAGCTCTGATGCCCACTCCGGCAAGCGCACCTCTTCGGAGTGCTGCGCTACTGTCGAGGACGCACCATCGAGCTCCATCGGCAAGTGTAAGAAGGCAATGGCAGCCCCACCTGAGACCAAGAAGGTGTCCACCAAGGAGGATGGCGCTGGTGGTACCTTCACCATCAGTGCCACTCTTGACCCCAAATAGGAAAGCGCGCTCGTTGCTTTCCTGCGGGCGAATGTAGACATGTTTGCATGGCAACCGTCTGATATCCCCGGTGTTCCTAGGAAAGTAATTGAGAACCACCTTGCCATCTGTCCTCATGCGCGGCCCGTCAAGCAGAGAGTCAGGAAGCAGGCAGTGGAGCGCCAAGAATTCATCACAGAAGAAATCAAGAAGTTGGAAGCAGCAGGCCTTGTCAGAGGAGTGCTCCATCCCATGTGGTTGGCCAATCCTGTTGTTGTGCGCAAGGCTAACGGGAAATGGAGACTTTGTATTGACTTCACTGATGTTAATAAAGCTTGTCCCAAAGACCCATTTCCCTTGCCGCGCATTGACCAAATTGTTGACTCCACAGCCGGATGTGATTTGCTTTCATTTCTTGATGCATACTCAGGATACCATCATATCTTCATGGCAGAAGAGGATGAAGAGAAAACCACATTTATCACCCCGTGTGGCACGTACTACTTCGTACGGATGCCTTTCGGTTTGAAGAATGCTGGTTCAACATACGCAAGGGTAGTCCACCACGCTTTTGAGCCGCAAATGCACAGAAATGTGGAAGCTTACATGGATGACATAGTGGTCAAGAGCAAGAACAGGGCGACCCTGATTCAAGATTTAGACGAGACATTTGCGAATCTGCGCAAGATCAACCTCAAGCTTAACCCCGAGAAGTGCGTGTTTGGAGTCCCTTCCAGCAAGCTTCTCGGGTTCTTCGTGTCTCAGCGGGGAATTGAAGCCAATCCCGACAAGATTAAGGCCATTGAGTAGATCGAAGCACCAAAGCGCGTCAAGGATGTACGAAGGCTTGCCGATTGCGTGGCTGCTCTCAGCAGCTTTATCTCTAGATCTGCTGAGTGCGCCCTGCCATTTTTCAAAATTTTGAAAAAGGCAGGTCCAATGAAATGGACTCCGCAGGTGGAGGCTGCGCTGCAGGACTTGAAGAGATACCTGTCCTCCACTCCAACACTTGTCGCACCTAAGCCGCAAGAGAAGTTGCTGCTGTATATAGCAGCAACCAATCAAGTGGTTAGTGCTGCGTTAGTGGCGGAGAGAGAGGCAGATGATGAGCCAGCAACCACGGCAGATGCATCCAGCGACAAGCAGGGGGCTTCGCCGACAAGCTCTCGTCCCGACAAAGATGGATCTGCGCAGGAGCATGATAAGATGCAGAAGAGAATGGTGCAGCGTCCAGTTTACTTTGTCAGTTCCCTTCTGCAGGGGGCTAGATCAAGGTACTCTGGTGTGCAGAAGTTGCTTTTCGGCCTCCTCATGGCCTCGAGAAAGCTGCGCCATTACTTCCAAGCACATGAAATCACAGTCGTCACTCGCTTTCCGCTGAAGAGGATACTGCAAAATCCAGAAGCAACAGGCAGGATTGTCGAGTGGGCGCTGGAACTGTCAAGCTTTGGCCTCAAGTTTGAGAGCACTTCAACTATCCAAAGCAGAGCATTGGCAGAGTTCATAGCAGAGTGGACGCCAACCCCAGATGAAGAAATTCCAGAGACGAGCATCCCCGTCAAAGAGGCAAGCAGAGAGTGGCTGATGTACTTTGATGGTGCCTTCTCGCTGCAAGGCGCTGGTGCGGGCGTGCTGCTTGTCGCACCGACCGGAGAGCACCTCAAGTACGTAGTCCAGATGCACTTTCCCAAGTAGCAAGCAACCAACAATACTGTAGAGTATGAAGGATTGCTTGCCGGTCTCAGAACTACCAGAGTCCATTGATGGAAGCATATGTTGATGAAGTGAGGAAGCTAGAAGAGCACTTTGACGGCCTACAGATGGAACATATCCCGAGAGCTCAGAATGACATTGCTGATGGCCTGTCAAAGTGCGCCGCACTAAAGTTACCTGTGGAACCAGGGATCTTTGTGCTCAAGTTGACTCAACCATCCGTAACACCCTCAACTGGACAAAGCAAGAAGAGGAAGTTGGTTTCTGGCGACTACTTTCCGGCAGAGCTCCCCGAAGCCGCCGCCAAGAAAGTCCCCAAGATCAACACCAAGAATGCTGAGGGGCAGTCTGCTCCGGCAAACCTTATGGTTTGTTCCGTTGAAGCAGACGCTCCCGACAAGTTTTGCTCCGGTAAGCTTGCCGGGGAACATCAAGCTCCGGCAGGGCCGCAAGTCCTTGCCGTAGAAGCGGATGTTCCCGCAGCAGCAGATGTGCCTTTAGTCCTTGTTGTCGAGCCACAAGCTCCAGCATGGGCACATCAGATTGTCCATTTCCTTCAGACAGGAGAACTTCCCGAAGAGCAAGAAGAAGCGAAAAGAGTAGCCCGGCAGTCAAGTATGTACCAGTTTGTCGATAACATACTGTACAGAAGAAGACTCAACCGTGTGAAATTGAAGTGTATTTGGCGGGAAGATGGACAAAAGCTGTTGGCAGAGATACATGGAGGCATATGTGGCCACCACATAGGCGCAAGGGCACTTGCCGGTAAAGCCTTCCGGCAAGGCTTCTTTTGGAAGACAGCCCTCCAGGATGCAACTGCACAAGTAACCAAGTGTGAAGCGTGCCAGTTCCACTCCAAACAGATACACCAGCCAGCTCAAACTCTCCAGACGATCCCTTTATCCTGGCCATTTTCGGTCTAGGGGCTCGATATCCTCGGCCCTTTCCCCCGAGCTGTCGGGGGCTTTGAGTACTTGTACGTCGCAATTGACAAGTTCACAAAGTGGCCGGAAGTGCAGCCAGTGAGGAAGGTGACAACACAGTCAGCAGTCAAGTTCTTCAGGTCAATTGTTTGCCGTTTCGGGATTCCTAACAGGATCATCACTGACAATGGCACGCAATTCATGAGCCGCACCTTCATGCAGTACGTCCAAGACCTTGGCGCCAAGGTCTGCTTCGCTTCTGTTGCTCATCCGAGAAGCAACGGTCAAGCAGAGAGGGCAAATGCTGAAGTGCTGCGCGGGCTCAAGACCAGAACTTTCGACAGGCTGCGCAAGTGCGGAAGAAACTGGATCGAGGAGCTGCCGGTGGTTCTTTGGTCGATCAGAACGACGCCAAATCGAGCCACTGGCCAGACGCCTTTCGCTCTAGTCTATGGAGCAGAGGCAGTTCTCCCCACGGAACTCGTATACGGATCGCCTCGAGTGCTCGCTTATGATGAGCTTGAGCAAGAACAGCTGCGACAAGACAACGCGCTGTTCCTTGAGGAAGATCATCTTCAGGCTGCTGTACGAGCTGCTCGATACCAGCAAGCTTTGCGCCGCTACCATAGCCGCAAAGTTAAGGCTAGAAGCTTCGAGGAAGGCGACCTTGTTCTTCGGCGCGTTCAGTCCGCCAAGAATTCCAACAAGTTGACGCCGAAGTGGGAAGGCCCTTATCGGGTGAGACGAGTCACAAGGACCGGCGCTGTCCGCCTTGAGACCGAAGATGGCATTCCGGTGAGCAACTCCTGGAACATAGAACATCTTCGTAAGTTTTTCCCGTAGGGCGCGGTTGCCGGAACCCCGTTCCGGCAACCACCTTTTGTACAAGTCTTGCCGCTGTTGCATATAATCCTTTGTACAAAGCCGGGCGCAGATCCCGGGCATAAATAAAACCCCATGTGCTCCGCACAACTTGTCCATTTCATGCACTAGTTTCTTTCTCGCATGCGTTATCTGACACTTTGTGCAGCACCTACATCCGGTGAGCAGTAACGAGCCGAAGGGCTCCATATCATTATTTTCTCTTCTTTCTTCTTTTTCAACAAAGGAAAAGAAGGTTCCCTCGCACACATGTTTGCCGGGGGAGAAGGAGAAGATTGTGGTATGAACCAGGCGTCGTTCAAGCGAAATCTTGCCTTGCCGGGAAGCAAACGACAGAAAAGCTAAGTTGCCAAAGTTTGAGCAATCAGTTTTTAAATTTTTGAGTTATCTTCCTCGAACGACCCTGCTTTGTATGGAAAACCTATGCGCGGAGGAACCAACTCATGGCTAGTTGCGCCCTTACTTTGTTTCGAGTCCGCTCAACAGCTTAAGTGTGCTGCATCTAGTCGCGACAAGGTTTCTTGTCGGAAGCAGCGCCGCCAGCAGGCTGCTGAAGTTCCGCACTCAGCGCTCGCGGCTCGGGTGCCTGCGCCGACAAGTTCCCTAGAAGCGTAGGGTAAAAACATACAAAGGAAGGAATCTAGTAGAGGAAATAACATAGCAATTGATAACAAAAATAAAGTTATATTACAAGATAACTTGTCGCAGCTCTAACAGAATGTTTTCATAACATGATTAGCAGCGGCAAGGGAAAAGAAGAAATGGACGGCCTAGTCTACGCGTCCGCCCTCGACCCTCTTGATCTCGCTCACCTTGTCCACAATGGGTGCGACAAGGGCCTTGAGTGCATCCAGATCGGGGTCAGGCGGCAAGGACCTGAGGACGTTGGTGAAGCTGAGGCCTGGATTGCGGAAGGCCACCTTCATCAGCACCTTCTGGAGAACCCCGGCGCAGATTTTGCGCGACTCGTCGGCCAGCTGCTTTGGGATCCTCTCCCGGAGCCGCTGGAGTGCCGTCGCCACGCCCTTGAAGAACAGGCTGAGCTTGGCGCTGGGTTGAAGACTCTCGTCGGAAGGATACCCAAAGTCCTCCATCCCCAGTTGCGCCAGCTCCTCGTTGATGACTGCGGCAATGTTCACCAGACCCTCGGTCCAGTGCTCCACAGTGTCTCTGAATGAGTTCTGGGTAACTGCAATGCTCTCCAGCAGCGCCGCGTCAGCCTTGACCTTCTCCGACAAGGTCTTCTCCCGCTCCTTGGCGGCCTCTAGTGTCTGTGTCATCGTGGCCAGCTTCAGCTCCAGGTCTGCTTTGGAATCCTTGGCGGCGCTGAGCTCCTTGCCCCTCTCAGCGAGAAGACCTTGCAGCTCACCGTGGGCGGCAGCATCCTTCTCACGCTCACGCTTGAGCGCGGCAAGCTCCTCGCCGCTCTTCCCAATGTTGGCCTCCAGCTGCACCACCTTCTCCTCCAGCTCTTTCTTGGCGGCCTCTGCAATTGCCGCAGCGTCCTTTGCCTCCTTGAGCGCCCCGCCAAGTGCTAGCTCGCGCTCGGCGAGCTCTTCCTCGTAGCTGTCAAGGTTGGCCTTCCGCTGCACTAGTTCACCTTCCCCGCGGACTGCTTCTCGGCGGCCAGCCTTTACTCCTCCTCAGCTTCGACCTTCTCGAGAAGGAAGGCCGTGCGCTCCTCGTCGAGTCGCTCCCGCTCCTGCGCCAGGGACCGGAGAGCTTCTTGATTGTGGCCCCGGAGCTCCTTCGCACGCTTCTCCATGTCAACTCCCGCCTTCGCGACAAGCGCTTCCCGGGAAGCTAGCTTGGCTTGCCGGGCGCGGTAGAGTGACAGCAACTTCCGCAGCAGCTGCTCCTCCTCAGGCTCGCCGCTGCTGCTGCTGGGCGCGTCGACCAACGACAGTCCAACAGAGGCGAGCACCTCCCCGTCGAAAGTTTCCCCCTCGACCGGCGCCCTGAGCTCGACGCCCAGGGTAGCTTGATGAAGATATTGTCGCCGGCCTTCAAGTAGGCGGCGGGCTGGGGCCCCTCGGAGCCCGGCTCCACAGAAGCGGCAGAGGGATCGGCGGTCGGCGCAGCACCTGGCGCTCTTGTGGCCTCAAGGTCGTCAGTGCGATCGCCCGACCCCTCGCCGGCTTCTGCAGCGGCAGCCCTGGCGGCCTCCTCGCCGGCGGTCTCATCAGCACCGGCCCCTTCCTCGCCGGCGCCCTCTGTCTCCATTGGCTCAGTAGCAGAGGGGTCTGAAGAACGAAGAAGGGAGAAAAATCAAGCAAAAATCCAAGAGAAGAAAATCAGAAGAAGAAGAACCCAAGGGAAATTTTTGGACAAGTGAATTACCTGCGCCAAGATCTACAGTTGCGGTCTCGGTCGCCGCAGGATCGACGGTGCTGTCCCTTGCCGGAGAGTTCTCCCTTGCCGGAGAGCGCTCCCTTACCGGGAACCCCTCCCTTGGCGGTGTAGTCGAAGCAGATGGCACTTCGGGACCAGCTTCCGGGCGCTCCTGATACCATCAGATCTTCATGGCAGAAGAGGATGAAGAGAAAACCGCATTTATCACCCCGTGTGGCACGTACTGCTTCGTACGGATGCCTTTCGGTTTGAAGAATGCTGGTTCAACATTCGCAAGGGTAGTCCACCACGCTTTTGAGCCGCAAATGCACAGAAATGTGGAAGCTTACATGGATGACATAGTGGTCAAGAGCAAGAACAGGGCGACCCTGATTCAAGATTTAGACGAGACATTTGCGAATCTGCGCAAGATCAACCTCAAGCTTAACCCCGAGAAGTGCGTGTTTGGAGTCCCTTCCGGCAAGCTTCTCGGGTTCTTCGTGTCTCAGCGGGGAATTGAAGCCAATTCTGACAAGATTAAGGCCATTGAGTAGATCGAAGCACCAAAGCGCGTCAAGGATGTACGAAGGCTTGCCGGTTGCGTGGCTGCTCTCAGCAGGTTTATCTCTAGATCTGCTGAGCGCGCCCTGCCATTTTTCAAAATTTTGAAAAAGGTAGGTCCAATGAAATGGACTCCGCAGGCGGAGGCTGCGCTGCAGGACTTGAAGAGATACATGTCCTCCACTCCAACACTTGTCGCACCTAAGCCGCAAGAGAAGTTGCTGCTGTATATAGCAGCAACCAATCAAGTGGTTAGTGCTGCGTTAGTGGCGGAGAGAGAGGCAGATGATGAGCCAGCAACCACGGCAGATGCATCCAGCGACAAGCAGGGGGCTTCGCCGACAAGCTCTGGTCCCGACAAAGATGGATCTGCGCAGGAGCATGATAAGATGCAGAAGAGAATGGTGCAGCGTCCAGTTTACTTTGTCAGTTCCCTTCTGCAGGGGGCTAGATCAAGGTACTCTGGTGTGCAGAAGTTGCTTTTCGGCCTCCTCATGGCCTCGAGAAAGCTGCGCCATTACTTCCAAGCACATGAAATCACAGTCGTCACTCGCTTTCCGCTGAAGAGGATACTGCAAAATCCAGAAGCAACAGGCAGGATTGTCGAGTGGGCGCTGGAACTGTCAAGCTTTGGCCTCAAGTTTGAGAGCACTTCAACTATCCAAAGCAGAGCATTGGCAGAGTTCATAGCAGAGTGGACGACAACCCCAGATGAAGAAATTCCAGAGACGAGCATCCCCGTCAAAGAGGCAAGCAGAGAGTGGCTGATGTACTTTGATGGTGCCTTCTCGCTGCAAGGCGCTGGTGCGGGCGTGCTGCTTGTCGCACCGACCGGAGAGCACCTCAAGTACGTAGTCCAGATGCACTTTCCCAAGGAGCAAGCAACCAACAATACTGCAGAGTATGAAGGATTGCTTGCCGGTCTCAGAATCGCAGCAGACCTTGGGATCAAGAAGCTCATTGTCAGGGGTGACTCACAGCTTGTCGTCTGCCAAGTGAACAAGAACTACCAGAGTCCATTGATGGAAGCATATGTTGATGAAGTGAGGAAGCTAGAAGAGCACTTTGACGGCCTACAGATGGAACATATCCCGAGAGCTCAGAATGACATTGCTGATGGCCTGTCAAAGTGCGCCGCACTAAAGTTACCTGTGGAACCAGGGATCTTTGTGCTCAAGTTGACTCAACCATCCGTAACACCCTCAACTGGACAAAGCAAGAAGAGGAAGTTGGTTTCTGGCGACTACTTTCCGGCAGAGCTCCCCGAAGCCGCCGCCAAGAAAGTCCCCAAGATCAACACCAAGAATGCTGAGGGGCAGTCTGCTCCGGCAAACCTTATGGTTTGTTCCGTTGAAGCAGACGCTCCCGACAAGTTTTGCTCCGGCAAGCTTGCCGGGGAACATCAAGCTCCGGCAGGGCCGCAAGTCCTTGCCGTAGAAGCGGATGTTCCCGCAGCAGCAGATGTGCCTTTAGTCCTTGTTGTCGAGCCACAAGCTCCAGCATGGGCACATCAGATTGTCCATTTCCTTCAGACAGGAGAACTTCCCGAAGAGCAAGAAGAAGCGAAAAGAGTAGCCCGGCAGTCAAGTATGTACCAGTTTGTCGATAACATACTGTACAGAAGAAGACTCAACGGTGTGAAATTGAAGTGTATTTGGCGGGAAGATGGACAAAAGCTGTTGGCAGAGATACATGGAGGCATATGTGGCCACCACATAGGCACAAGGGCACTTGCCGGCAAAGCCTTCCGGCAAGGCTTCTTTTGGCCGACAGCCCTCCAGGATGCAACTGCACAAGCAACCAAGTGTGAAGCGTGCCAGTTCCACTCCAAACAGATACACCAGCCAGCTCAAACTCTCCAGACGATCCCTTTATCCTGGCCATTTTTGGTCTGGGGGCTCGATATCCTCGGTCCTTTCCCCCGAGCTGTCGGGGGCTTTGAGTACTTGTACGTCACAATCGACAAGTTCACAAAGTGGCCGGAAGTGCAGCCAGTGAGGAAGGTGACAGCACAGTCATCAGTCAAGTTCTTCAGGTCAATTGTTTGCCGTTTCGGGATCCCTAACAGGATCATCACCGACAACGGCACGCAATTCATGAGCCGCACCTTCATGCAGTACGTCCAAGACCTTGGCGCCAAGGTCTGCTTCGCTTCTGTTGCTCATCTGAGAAGCTACGGTCAAGCAGAGAGGGCAAATGCTGAAGTGCTGCGCGGGCTCAAGACCAGAACTTTCGACAGGCTGTGCAAGTGCGGAAGAAACTGGATCGAGGAGCTGCCGGTGGTTCTTTGGTCGATCAGAACGACGCCAAATCGAGCCACTGGCCAGACGCCTTTCGCTCTAGTCTATGGAGCAGAGGCAGTTCTCCCCACGGAACTCGTATACGGATCGCCTCGAGTGCTCGCTTATGATGAGCTTGAGCAAGAACAGCTGCGACAAGACGACGCGCTGTTCCTTGAGGAAGATCGTCTTTAGGCTGCTGTACGAGCTTCTCGATACCAGCAAGCTTTGTGCCGCTACCATAGCCGCAAATTTAAGGCCAGAAGCTTCGAGGAAGGCGACCTTGTTCTTCGGCGCGTTCAGTCCGCCAAGAATTCCAACAAGTTGACACCGAAGTGGGAAGGCCCTTATCGGGTGAGACGAGTCACAAGGCCCGGCGCTGTCCGCCTTGAGACCGAAGATGGCATTCCGGTGAGCAACTCCTGGAACATAGAACATCTTCGTAAGTTTTTCCCGTAGGACGCGGTTGCCGGAACCCCGTTCCGGCAACCACCTTTTGTACAAGTCTTGCCGCTGTTGCATATAATCCTTTGTACAAAGCCGGGCGCAGATCCCGGGCATAAATAAAACCCCATGTGCTCCGCACAACTTGTCCATTTCATGCACTAGTTTCTTTCTCGCATGCGTTATCTGACACTTTGTGCAGCACCTACATCCGGTGAGCAGTAACGAGCCGAAGGGCTCCATATCATTATTTTCTCTTCTTTCTTCTTTTTCAACAAAGGAAAAGAAGGTTCCCTCGCACATATGTTTGCCGGGGGAGAAGGAGAAGATTGTGGTATGGACCAGGCGTCGTTCAAGCAAAGTCTTGCCTTGCCGGGAAGCAAACGACAGAAAAGCTAAGTTGCCAAAGTTTGAGCAATCAGTTTTTAAATTTTTGAGTTATCTTCCTCGAACGACCTTGCTTTGTATGGAAAACCTATGCGCGGAGGAACCAACTCGTGGCTAGTTGCGCCCTTACTTTGTTTCGAGTCCGCTCAACAGCTTAAGTGTGCTGCATCTAGTTGCGACAAGGTTTCTTGTCGGAAGCAGCGCCGCCAGCAGGCTGCTGAAGTTCCGCACTCAGCGCTCGCGGCTCGGGTGCCTGCGCCGACAAGTTCCCTAGAAGCGTAGGGTAAAAACATACAAAGGAAGGAATCTAGTAGAGGAAATAACATAGCAATTGATAACAAAAATAAAGTTATATTACAAGATAACTTGTCGCAGCTCTAACAGAATGTTTTCATAACATGATTAGCAGCGGCAAGGGAAAAGAAGAAATGGACGGCCTAGTCTACGCGTCCGCCCTCGACCCTCTTGATCTCGCTCACCTTGTCCACAATGGGTGCGACAAGGGCCTTGAGTGCATCCAGATCGGCGTCAGGCGGCAAGGACCTGAGGACGTTGGTGAAGCTGAGGCCAGGATTGTGGAAGGCCACCTTCATCAGCACCTTCTGGAGAACCCCGGCGCAGATTTTGCGCGACTCGTCGGCCAGCTGCTTTGGGATCCTCTCCCGGAGCCGCTGGAGTGCCGTCGCCACGCCCTTGAAGAACAGGCTGAGCTTGGCGCTGGGTTGAAGACTCTTGTCGGAAGGATACCCAAAGTCCTCCATCCCTAGTTGCGCCAGCTCCTCGTTGATGACTGCGGCAATGTTCACCAGACCCTCGGTCCAGTGCTCCACAGTGTCTCTGAACGAGTTCTGGGTAACTGCAATGCTCTCCAGCAGCGCCGCGTCAGCCTTGACCTTCTCCGACAAGGTCTTCTCCCACTCCTTGGCAGCCTCCAGTGTCTGCGTCATCGTGGCCAGCTTCAGCTCCAGGTCTGCTTTGGAATCCTTGGCGGCGCTGAGCTCCTTGCCCCTCTCAGCGAGAAGACCTTGCAGCTCACCGTGGGCGGCAGCATCCTTCTCACGCTCACGCTTGAGCGCGGCAAGCTCCTCGCCGCTCTTCCCAATGTTGGCCTCTAGCTGCACCACCTTCTCCTCCAGCTCTTTCTTGGCGGCCTCTGCAATTGCCGCAGCGTCCTTTGCCTCCTTGAGCGCTCCGCCAAGTGCTAGCTCGCGCTCGGCGAGCTCTTCCTCGTAGCTGTCGAGGTTGGCCTTCCGCTGCACTAGTTCACCTTCCCGCGCGGACTGCTTCTCGGCGGCCAGCCTTTGCTCCTCCTCAGCTTCGGCCTTCTCGAGAAGGAAGGCCGTGCGCTCCTCGTCGAGTCGCTCCCGCTCCTGCACCAGGGACCGGAGAGCTTCTTGATTGTGGCCCCGGAGCTCCTCCGCACGCTTCTCCATGTCAACTCCCGCCTTCGCGACAAGCGCTTCCCGGGAAGCTAGCTTGGCTTGCCGGGCGCGGTAGAGTGACAGCAGCTTCCGCAGCAGCTGCTCCTCCTCAGGCTCGCCGCTGCTGCTGCTGGGCGCGTCGACCAACGACAGTCCAACAGAGGCGAGCACCTCCCCGTCGAAAGTTTCCCCCTCGACCGGCGCCCTGGAGCTCGACGCCCAGGGTAGCTTGATGAAGATATTGTCGCCGGCCTTCAAGTAGGCGGCGGGCTGGGGCCCCTCGGACCCCGGCTCCACAGAAGCGGCAGAGGGATCGGCGGTCGGCGCAGCGCCTGGCGCTCCTGCGGCCTCAGGGTCGTCAGTGCGATCGCCCGACCCCTCGCCGGCTTCTGCAGCGGCAGCCCTGGCGGCCTCCTCGCCGGCGGTCTCATCAGCACCGGCCCCTTCCTCACCGGCGCCCTCTGTCTCCATTGGCTCAGTAGCAGAGGGGTCTGAAGAACGAAGAAGGGAGAAAAATCAATCAAAAATCCAAGAGAAGAAAATCAGAAGAAGAAGAACCCAAGGGAAAGTTTTTGGACAAGTGAATTACCTGCGCCAAGATCTGTAGTTGCGGTCTCGGTCGCCGCAGGATCGATGGTGCTGTCCCTTGCCGGAGAGTTCTCCCTTGCCGGAGAGCGCTCCCTTACCGGGAACTCCTCCCTTGGCGGTGTAGTCGAAGCAGATGGCACTTCGGGACCAGCTTCTAGGCGCTCCTGATGTGGCTGCTCTGCTCCTACACAAATCAACAAGCAAGATATCAACAAAGGAAAAAGCACTCAAGCGCACCCGGCAGCAGAAGGCTAAACTATGAACTTACGCTGGGGGCTGCGCTGGGGGCTGCTTTGAGGAGTGATTGCCGGGTCCGTCAAGGTGGTCTCGGACCCACCTCCTGCTGACATGGTGGGGTCATCCTCGATGACAATCACCGCGGCCTTGGCCCTCTTCGCCGCTCTCTGGGCCAGCATCCTGAAAAGAAAGGAGTCCAGATTGGAGCAAGTCAGATACAAGATATAAATGGCAAGATTGAAGAACTACAAGAGCACCGAAGAAACTTACTCTTCTTCCTCCTCGTCGGAGCTGAGCGCGGAAAGATCAAAGTCCGGCCCTCCTCCGGCGCGGCGAGGCGGAGGAGTAGGATCCCTTGCCCGCTTGGTGGGGGCGGTGGCGGTGGCCCGGGAAGATCCCGCTCCAGTTGCCACTGTTGCGTGAGGCGCTCCCGCGGCAACATTGCTTGCCGCGGTAGAGCGCGTCGCACGGCTCGGCGGCTGTTGACCCGGCTGCCGCCCCGGTGTGTCCCCGGCCCTGCGAAGGCGCCTTCTTGGCGGGGCCGGGGGCTCCGCCTACGGCAAGTTTTCTGAAGGCTCGGGCTCCTCCTCGCCGGCCTCGCTCGGCTCGGCTTCGGAACCGGCAGGCTCCTCCTCGCCAATGAACTCCGCGCGCTCGGCAAGGTTTGCCGCCTCTGCAGCCTCCGCCTCCTCCACAGTGAACCCAAACACGCCCGCGGCAGCTGCGGCCGCAACCTCTTCCGCCCTAGTGGCGATGCGCTGTAGCTCCTCGTCGGTGGTGTCACGGGTGAGGCTCTTCTGCTCGTCAGCATGGACCGGCACCTCTTCCAAGTTGTCGAAGAACGCTTGCACGACGTCATCCGCAGGCTCTTGCAAAGTTGGAACGATTCCGTGTGAATCACACAACGGCATCATGGCGCGGATCCGGTCAAGCGAAGAATTGTTGCATAATGGGACAACGCCCCTCGGCAGCGTGAATGGGTGCTGGGGGTCGCGTTTGAACAACTCCAGGAGCATTGCATCCAGCTCCAAGACGATGAAGTTGTAGTTGAGGCCCGGCCACAGCCGCATGATGTCCGCCGAGTTCTTGAATTCCCAGGCGGGCCTCCCCCTCTCCTGCAGGGGGGCGATGCGGCGGCGGAGGAAATCTGCGCCTACAGCGCCTACAGTGAGCCCGGCAAGCCTGAGGCGAAGGATCCTAGTAATGGCGATCTTCAGCCTCTCGTCTTCCGGGGCCACGTTGTTCCAGTCATTGCCGCGCACTATTGGAGTTTGGCGCACAGCGGTGAAGGGCTGCGGATTCTCCTCGACAATCCAGCACCACTCCGCTCTCCACTCATCCCACTTGCTGCGGAGCTCACCCTCCAAGTACGCCTCCTTCTTGCCGACTCTCGAGATCCAGGCAATCCCTCCGGCAAGCGGCTCTCCTCTCTCTACCCAAGGTATGAAGTAGTGGCGGAAAAGGGCAACACTGGGGTGGACTCCGACAAAGTTTTCGCACAAATGTGCGAAAACTGCCATGGTCAGAACAGCGTTGGGGGTGAAGTCAAGGAGGCGGAAGCCGTATGTGTTCATGATATCGCAGAAGAACTCCGAGAAGGGCGGGCAGAGCCCGCAATAGAAGAATAGCGCGAAGAATGGGTACCCGTTTGGAGCCAGCTCCGAAGCAGCGGCCGGGAGTACTCTCGTGCGCGGATGCGCACGCGTCTCCATCGCCCAAAAGAGGTAGAAGTACTCCCTCAGCTCCTGCACGCCGAGCTGAGGGGAGAAGATCGCCCGCTCCTTCCGCAGCGCCGCGAGCCGCTGCGCCTCGGCCGACTTCACGCCCTTTCCCTTGTCGGCTTTCGGGGCCATGGCAGAGGTGGTGAGGGAGGTCGGCGGCATCGTGATGCTGGTGGCAATGGGGGGCGGAGCGCTGCTCTCTCGGCTTCGAGAAGAAGGGGGGAGCGGCGGAGGTTCGTGAAGATGAAGTAGCAGCAACCAGCAAGGGGGAACGAACTTCCCCTGTTTCCTCTGCTTATAAAGAGGGACGGGGCGGACATTTCGCCCTTCCGAATAAACAACCACCCACGATCTTTCCATGATGCCGCATTCAACGCGTGCCGTTATGGGAGAGCGCGGTGGATACGGAGCGAGATTCGGTGTGGCCCAGTCCGCGTGTGCCTGTGCCCTGTCTTGAGCCTGGCCCAACAGCGCTCGGCACCGTGTCTGGCCCAGGCCCGGGGGCTCCTGTCGGTGTACTAGAATAGGGGTACCCTAGTACCCCGAACTTGTGCACGGGCAGTTGCAGCACCCCGCGGCACGGGCACGAACGCCAAGATCCTCCAAGGTTCCCTTGGAGCCATTCAAGAACAAAGTATTTAAGCTCAGGAGACAAGGCCCCGGCAAGAGGAGCTTGCCGGGAAGGCCAACCAGGACACTCCAAGGAACTTGCCGCGACGCGCCTCGCGCTCCGGCAAGGCAACAAGGCCCCGGCAAGAGGAGCTTGCCGGGAAGACCAACCAAGGTACCTTGAGGCCCGGTGAGCGACAAGCTTCCGGACCCGACAAGATAACAACAGCGGCAAGGTGCTTGCCGCGGCAGGCGGCCACTCTGTGCCCACGCTCCAGCGCATCCACCAACGTGTCGCTCTAGGGGCCTCTCCAGGCGCGCGTGGAGGGAGGCTGTGCAGACAGCGGTGCGCAGTGGCATGCGAAGCTGACAAGATCGCCATCGTGGCGAACGGTGGCGCCCCTAACGGTCCTTTTCTGCACTGTTCGGGCGACTCAGACGGGCCTTTAATGCCCTTGTCCCCTGCCGTCAGGGTTAGGTAGGGTGCACTGTACAAGTAACTGTACCAACCACCCCACTTTTTACATTTGTACCCTTCTCTGCGTTGCCACCTGTCGGTGACCCCTTTAGCGTATAAAAGGAGGCCCATGCGCAACGTAGGGGGGTTGGGTTCGATTCATTCGTGAGCCAGAAAACACTTAGCTCTCTCTCTCTCTAGAGCAAGAAGATAATAGAACCAGACAAGCAGCAGTAGGAGTGTTATCTCCCCGGAGAGCTCCGAAGCTGGGTAAACTGCTCGTGTGCTTCGCCTCGATCTGCTCTTCGTGCGATCTCCGCCCCCCGCCGAACCGAAAGGTGCCCGGTCCGCCGGCCCCATAGGTGTTCGAGGATCAGTTTCGCCGACATGAATGTATAGTAATAAGTGATGCAAATAGTGTACAACCTCTTTGCCGTAGCCGTGTTGACCTCAGCATCATTGGGTTGGTCGCTGAAGCAGTTGAGGCAGAGGTGGCTGTCGAAGGTGTGGAGGAAGATCTGAGGAATCTGTAGACGGTGTCTAGGGCACTGCTCTATTGTGACGGATCGTTCTGTCGTTGGAGCAGCTCCGGTGAGCCATAAGGCGTCAAGGCTGAAGCAGCACAAGACAGACATCATCAATCTCAAGTGGGATTCTAATAGCATCTCCAATAGATGATGTAAAATGGATGTGAAATTAACATCACCAAAAACCACCTGACTACAACAGATGAGGTAAAAACTGTTGACTCTGAACTTAACTGTCGAAACTGAAATTTATTGTTGAGTCTGAATGCTACTGTCGAAACTGAACGCAATGGTAGCAGAGAGGCACTTGACATGTAGTTTAGGGAGGGCCTGCAGTTCATCTTCATCCTGCACCCCCTGAGCCGCCAACCACCACTGGCCGAACCGCCGGCCCCAGCGCCGCCTCGCTGCCCTGAAACAACTCACCACCGCCACCCCGGCCAGACCTCTAGGCCCCCCACCCGCCCCACCCTGAACCCTAAGATAGATAGTGAGGTACCTCTCCGGCAAGCCCCCGTCCCTGCTGCGGGTGGTTCTTCCTTAACTCCGGCGAGCCCCCCCCCCCAACCCCTGAAAATTGACTGCCCCAAAAGTCGATTCAGTTGACTGAAGTGTGGCTTAATCGAAGCAGAGCAGCAGCACGAGCGAGGGGTAGAGCAGCAGCAGCAGCTAGGTGAGCGAGCGATCGAGCGAGAGCCGGAGCAGCAGTAGCAGATCCGGCTGGTATGGACGCCGCCGCTGAAGGGGCCTCGCACTGGGCGAGAGACGTTGTGGAGATGTCGCCCGCGGCGCCGGCTTCAAGGTAGCTGCTCCATGGTGGTGCGGGATGGAGCACCGTCGGCGCCGGGAGGTCGAGTTAAGGAGAAGGTGCAATGCGATGAGTGTACAACCTCTTTGGTGGCGCCGAGTAGGCCTCGGCTTCGTCCGAGGAGTCGGCGAGGATGCTGCGGTTCCGGTGGAGCATGTTAAGGCTGCGCTATGGGGATGGAGCAGCCGCGATAGATGAGGCGATCGTCGGAGCAGCTCCTTGGAGGTGGAGGACGGGGCGGCTGAACCGGCGGGACGGCGAGATGGACGAGGGATCCTCATCCGGGGAGGTGGACGAGGGACGTCGAGCTGTTGCGCTGGACGACGTTGTCGGGGAAGAGGCTCCGGCTGGGCAGCGATGACATGGCGGACGGAGGAGGGTGGGGTTTTGCGGCTAGAGCAGAGAGGTTATGGCGGCCTGGGATTTCGAATGGCGAAAAGGGGGCGATGGGAGGGTGTGAAGCATGACTTAGGAACGCGCTTGTCCAAAATGTAGGGTGTGTTATAGAAGTACCCCCCGCCGATTTGAACTAGCGTCCCTTTCGGCTCAGGGTTAGAAGGGGGATTTCGCGTGTCGGGATTTGGCAGCTGGAGGGAGTTTTCGCACGCGTTGTAATTTCAAGATAGCAAGGCGTGGGTTGTGAAGGCGCCAGTTTTGGGAGCACGATATCTGAATTTTCGGGATATAACAAGACGCGGGTTGAATTTTAGGGACAAGCCTAACGTGTAGTAATATTGTAATTGTACGTACCAAATCAATTTGCACTTCACTCAACCAAAAAGAAAATGAAAAAATAAAACTATTCACACGACACAAAGAGAGAGTCTTGCCCCGTTTTACTATACAAATGCTATTCAAAGCTACTCCCTCCTTCCATCTATATAGGGCCTAATGCATTTTTTGATGCTATCTTTGACCAAATATTGGAGCAATGATATATGACATGCAACTTACACAAAGCACACCGTTAAATTCGTCTGTGAAAGGTTCTTTCAATGATATAATTTTCACATTGTGCATGTCATGTACTATTAATCTTGTCAATAGTCAAAGGCGGTCTTAAAAATCTCATTACGCCCTATATAGATGGAAGCAGGGAGTATGAATCCATGTTATGTCCGATTAAATTTTTTCGCTTGTTGTATAATGCGTGTAACCTACTCATACCAACATTTTAGTGCACTCCAAATGTCTATACTACCGCTGCAATTCGAACTAAATTTGAATTCGTTTCTCTATTTCAATAAGAATCTACAATCATGATTGTTGCCAACTTCAACCATCATAGTTTCCTTGCTATCCGCCAGATATAAATCAGACGGCCTATAATGCAGGATGGCAGGCACACCATCATCAACAACTCCGTTTTTATAAGAGTAGAGATAAAACATATTAAATGTAGTATACCATGTTCATAACCACACCATGTGTACCACCGTTATATATATTCACACATCCGTCTGTTTGAAACACTATGATAAATTCTTCAAATATCCGAATTCACTTTTTATAATGAAGTATATATGATCTCTATTCGTCTTTTACACCCACACAACCCTCTTATCTTTGTAGCTAGCGCTAACTTTCTCTTGTGCATGCACACGCCCGCATCCCTCTCACCCTCCCTCAGCATTCTCTAGCTCCATCGTGCAAATTCGTCTTTTCACTTTAGGTCGTTCACCCACGGTGTGTGTAGGCCCCCCAGCTCCTTCTTTACGGCACACATCGATCGATATGCCTCTCTAGCCAGGTGTGCCTAGCACAAACACAAGCTTCCCCTCTTCTCTTGTCACCGTCCATGCCTCACTCCCACCACTCTTTTCATCGTTCTCGTACCCGCACACTCCTCCCCCTCGATATAGTATGCCTCTCGTACCACCTCCTACATGCATCCATCTCTCTCTATCCTTCTCCTCGTGCCTCATTTGCTTCTAACACACACATGCATGTATACCGATCGATCTCCCAACATATACCTAGATCGACTTTAAGTACCCCCCCCCATTGATCGACGAACCTCACAAGTTATGTCTCTCCTTTATCTCACAAAGGGCGATTGATCTTCCTATGTAGTTACGTCTTCTTACCACAACCACATCGTCCCCCCTCATCATTCATGCATGCCTCCTGACCTGTCTCTCACACGCACGTGCACAGACAACAAGCAGCCATCTCCTCTCTTATTGATATTGCAGGCGTGCCCTCCGTTTGTCTAGTAAGCCTATCCCACCATTTGTTAGAAGCAAATCCACTACCACCCCCTCCAACACTCTAGCTCTGTCTCTCTCTCAACCTTATTCATCTCCTGCACATATGCATGGATGTCGATCGATCTCCCTTAATACATGAGGCATATCGATCTCCTTAATACATGAGGTAGGCCTCTCTCCTCCTCCACACATATACCAGCCATTGTACCTCTATAGTTAATTGGGCCTCCCTCTTCCCCCACCACACACCGATAGTCGATCGCTGTGGGTAGGTATCCATGCCACAGAGACAAACTGCACATCTCCCATCTCACGTTCCAGTAGGCCAACCACTCTATATCTTTGATGTGGGCACACACAAATTCGATGGCACTCTTTATCGGTCGCATGCGCACACACATACACACATCATCCCTCTCTTCGATTCTATGGACACCTCAAGCCGATGATACCTCCACTCTCTTCTCATGGATCGCCCCCTCTATATATATGTTATATCCAGGACTCTATTTCACACACATTGCATATGTTAAATTTTTTGATTGACCCCCCCCCCAAAAAAAACTCTCAAGAACCCACACACTATATCTCTCTAGGTTTGTATCTGTCTCACACAACCCCACGCAGGCGGTGTACGTATACAAGAAGAGAATAGGTGCACCGTGCACGTACTCACGCTTCGTGCCCAGCCACACCCACGCAGGTACTCGGTGGAGCTCATTTCTTTACTAAATGGCAGCCCACGTGCTAATTTGAACGCCTGTAGCGGTTGTTTACCTAGGGAGGTCGTGTACCACGCGTGCACGAAACAAAGTTCGACTTGACGCGTTGCCGTGTTATTTTTAAATAAAGTTATAGCGCTCAATGGCACGTACATAGAATATAAAACGATTTTTATGGAGGAAAAGGTAGTCCGCTCTTCAGAGTATCTCACACAAGGCTCCGGTGGCCTCTCTCTCTCACCGTTGGTCACTGATCCGGCCGCACCCCATCCTCCAGGGGAAAGGGAGTGCGGTGGCCTCTCTCTCTCTCTCTCTCACCATTGGTCACTGATCCGGCAGCACCCCGTCCGCCGGGGGAAAGGGAGTGTGGTGGCCTCTCTCTCTCACCGTTGGTCACTGATCCGGCCGCATCCCGTCCTCCGGGGGAAAGGGAGGAAGTGCATCGTTTCTCCGTTCGATGGTGCCGAGGCAGCACGTCCCGATCTGTGGTACACGCCGTTCTCTCTGACCAAGCTCCAGCGCAGCAGGACCTACGCCACCTGCTCGCAGATTCCGCCCGCCGCCGCTCACCTAGTTACATCCTGACGACCTCCAGTTATCTCCTCCAGCCTTGCTCCACTGCCCATTTTCCCATGTCGCTGCATGTGGATCTTCCATAGTTCTTTGCCCAAAACGTCGCTCGTCCGACGTACTTTCCATACTGCATTCTCGTCCTCACACCGTTTTAGACAAACACAACCGTGTTGTTATCTTCCCTTAGGACAAGGAATATGCTTCTTTTTTGTCGTCACATGTGTCATGAACCGTTATTGGCTAGTAATTATTTCCTTTCTACCTCTTTTTTGCAAATAGGGCTATCCATTTCACGTCATTGCTATTGCGACCTTTTGGTGAACTGCACAAATCACTTTTTTCTTAAGAGTGTTTTGTGCAGTTGTACTAAAATGTCACATGGGCAACGTCTCTACATTTCAGTGCGACTGCACAAAGGGAGATTGGTTTTTCTCTATCCTCCTCATCCAACTCCGAGACTAATCTTCTCCAACTAGCTAGTCTTAAGAGAGAATGCAAAGTTGACCGGCTTCTATTTGTGTGTTTATTGTTTCATCAGCATTCCTCTATTATCGTAATCACACTTGATATCTTTGGAACAGGGATGCTCAGCTCTATTTTAGTGGAACTACACAAAATGATTGGAATGTTGCATGCTCCAGACAACTACTTTTTTCCCAACATGCCTTGTTGATTTAGAAAGAGCTGGGGGGACGTTGTTGCCAATGAAAGCATGGATCAATTTTAATTTAACACCTTCTCACAACTTTGTCTTCAGTTGTGATGTAATTATTAGCGCTGATGTGCTAATAATTGACATGCATTAGCAAGGAAGTTAGTTTTTTATTGTTTCCGAAAGAGCATCGATGGCAAGACACGCGAAACAAAAGCTGAAAGCTCACACCATTGTACAATTTCATGTCGCTGGAAAATTATTTGTATAGTACGTGAATCATGTAAACAAATGATGGAAGCTTGATAGCATTGCCAGAAGCCTCTTCATAATCCGGGTCCATGTGCCATGCACAAAATTATACTCCTTCGTTCCTAAATATTTGTCTTTTTACAAATTTCAAACAGGAATATTTAGAGTGTAGATTGACTCATTTTGCTTCGTATGTGTACTCCCTTCGTTCCTAAATATTCTATTCGTCTTAACAGAGATTTCAACAAGTGACTACATACGGAGCAAAATGAGTCAATCTACACTCTAAAATATGTCTATATACATCCGTATGTGCCAGTCCATTTGAAATCTCTAAGAAGACAAATATTTGAGAGATAGAGTAGTCACTCGTTGAAATCTCTAGAAAGACAAAAAGTCCGGAGTATATTTAAGAACCGAGGGGGTAGTGCACAACCGCATGGGAGACTCTGCCCGGTCGTTGCGCCGCATTAATAGTGAGTAATGAGCAGTCAAATCATAAGCCCCAATTTCCCACTATAAGTTGCTCTGAAGAAGCAACCATCAATACGCTCTTCTTTGAATCCGCTCATACTAATCCATCTGTCACTGTTATTACAGCGTGCTTCAGAAAAAAGAAAAAAAAATCTGTGGGACCAAGGCGACTAGCGATCGTCCTGAAAAATAACATGGGTAGTTATAGCACGGCATCTATTACTAGAGGGAATAATGCGTACACACATGCATGAAGTGCTTCCACCCCGGGTACACACATGCATGCACTCCGTAGTAGTACAGTACATGGAGAGAAAATTGTGGACTTGATTGCGGTTACCACTCCCTAATTAATTGAGCATTATACCAAACGCGTCTAAAGTCTCTCTGGTGGTGGAAATGCATTGAGAGAAATGCATCATAATGAAGCGCGCCCTGTAAACTGTGACGGAGGGTGGAGTAGTATGAAGGTGCAAAACCTAGTACGCGTACTACTGCGCTTGGCTCTTCGCCCCTTCGTGAAGTCGAACAATGATGGTACTCCGCATGTTGGGTACTACAGTGTGTACCTCTGACAATCTGACACCGAATGGACTGATGCATGTCCACCGAGGGTAGGTTGCATTAGTCAAAAGGTGTAAGCGAGCTTCACCTTGTCCTACAAGCTTCTCCTCGTTCTGTGAGTTGACGAGACACACCAAAAAGTAGTGCTAGTCCATACTCCCTCCTTTCCGGTTAATATGGCTTAATCTTTTTTGCGGGTAAATGAGAGAGCTTTATTCATATATAAGCATTCTTAGGACGATCATCCAAGACACTGGTCACTAGGAAGCGAGGTACCCCACAAAAAAAGAAGTAGGAAGCGAGGTGTTTCATCAAGCCAGCTCTCGGCCACAATCAAAGTGCAGCAAACACGGTTCGCACGAAGATGCGCCGCAAGGTTTGCTGACCTGTTTACATGCTGAATAACAAAAAAAGAGGAAATATTACTGAGCGCTACTATTTGTAACAGGATATGAGCCAGAATTAAGAGAGAATTGTGGCGAGTGTTCCATGCAATCAACTTCCATTATCACATGAGAGAACCCTCGAAGAGAACCAAATGTGTTGAAGATTGCTTTATCACATTTTAAAATTATAATAAGAGTGCAGACGCTCCTCCATCCGGTTCCTAGTACTTGTATAGTACAGACCTTTATGGACTATAATAGTAGTACTGGTAGGCCTCCTTTGGTTTGTAGGATTTTTGTAGGAATTCTATAGGATAGGATTTGCAAAGGAAAAATTCCTTTGAAGCCCTTTGGTTTGTAGGAATGGATTCCTATTCCTATGTAGGATAGGAATCAATCTGTCACGTTTTGGAGGAAAAAAACATTAGCCTAGACTCAATGGAAAAAAATACTATCCTATGCACCAAATGGCATCTCTTTCTCTATAGGAATTGACATGCATGTCATCTCACTTCCTATGATTTTTCTATTCCTATAAAATTCCTATCCTATGAACCAAAGAATGCCTAAACTTTGCGTTTGGCTGTTCGGGAAGTCGAACAATAATAGCACTAGTAGTATAGTGTATGCTTCTGGCAATCTGACACCGAATTAACTATTGCACGTCCACCGCCTGAGCGAGGGAGAGCTTGCATTAGTCAAAAGTTTCTCCTTATCCTGCGAGCCACCGCGCGCAAGCTTCTCCCGCCCTACAACCTTCTCGTTGTTCGGCAAGTTGACGGGACATAGCAAAGTAATGCTAGTCCATGCTGCCTCCTCTCCGGTTAATATGGCTTAATTTCAAACGATATAAATACACTGTCGGTCACTGTATGTTTGTAAAAATATGGTCAGTGGACTTCATAATACGCTCATTGCGCTCAATATATATATTTTCCGGTGTTCATACGGTCACTAGCTCACCCTGACTGAGTATGTGTGTGCATGCACGTGTAGGTTGAGCACTTGAGCGTGACCGTGTGTGTTCCGTCGTGTGCTCGGACATGCATGCATTAGGGCGTCGCGCGCGTTTTTGCATCCATGTGTACGTGTGACTGTTGCATACATAGGGGGAGTACATGTAGGGGCCACTAAGGAGCAGTCAAATCACACATTAAGTTAGTCGGAAGAAGGAACCATCATTTCACTCTTGAATGACATGTAGGCAATATAAAATGGTTGATATGGAGAGAAAAATAAAACCACTATATATACACTAGCAGGAGCCTAAGCTACAAGCCTGCTTGCTTAGGTTGTTCTCTTCACAAGCATAGAACGACGGGCCTGATCCCGTAGCTGGGGGAAGGGAACAATGTTCTGCGTAGACGCGGTCGACATCGGCGAGGGAGAAAACCCACAGTCGGTGCGTCCCAATCGGGGGTGACCGCAGTATGGGCCGATGCCGCGTCCCAACAGCCCTTCTAGCTACAGCCCGACGTCCCAGGTAGCCCATCTTCCTTTTGGACCCGGCTTGCTCCACTGCCGTAGCTCCATCTCCATGTCGATCTTTCTCTACTTCTACCGGCTTCTACTTGTGATGAGATTATGTCTCATGAACTAGTGCCAGTACTATTATTCTAATCACACTTCTTCAATATCTTTGCCATCAGGGATGCTCAGGTCAATTTTAGTGGAACTGCACAAAAGCATCGTATGATCTGAGGGTGCCAGCTGTCTTTCCTTTGATAGGTTCTACCTGTCCAGGAAATTAAATCATGTTTAGGGTTTAGGGTTTAAGTCGTAGTGACCCCATCAGTAGTTTTTCTATCGTACACGCTCTCACAACTTTTTTCTTTAGTTGTGAAGTAAATATTGGCTATGATCTGTGAATCATTGAGATGCATCAGCATGCGTGTTAGTTTTCCTTTGTATTTGATGGAATGTTGTAATGGGGCAACCTTGGAATAGGAATGAAAATTGAGTGGAAAAGTTTCCGTTTTTTCGGAGAAAAAATGGAAACGGAGAGAAACCAACGTTTCATTTCGTTGGATCGCGCCATCGAGCAAAACCAACGTTTAAATCACGTTTGTCGTGTTCGTGTATCACCCTCCTCCACGGCTCGACCCCACATGGTCGCTCGGCATGCCACTCACCGCAAACCGAGTAGTATACCATAACTTTCCTGCCTGCTTGTCGATGGATCGCGCCATGGAGTACTAGCACTACTAGAAGAGATTGACAAGTTGGGGGAGGAAAACTAGCTGTAGCACGGACTCCCAAGAACTTACTACTGGAAAAGATCACGCATGTTGTAGACGGCTATTGCGACCTTTGAACGCAGAGCAGCCACGTGCACCCGGAAGCGGCGCGGGCGACGCTCTCTTGGCCGGCGCGCCGCAATCAATGCTGGCGCTAGTGAGAGGTCGCATCTGCTCTAGCCAGGCATGAATGTGGCACTGACCATTTCGGGCAGGAAGCACGCATGGGTGATGAAGAGGGTTCGGGTTGGTGAGGACCGGCCGTGGCAGCGGTCCGGACGTGCGCAAACAAGAGATGTTGTACGTTAATATTGCGGCGCATATAATTAACAACGTAAATAATGTGCCAGTTGGACAAATATGATTGGAGATGGAGATGGAATTTTACGTAAACACGGATATGCATGTCTATGTCTATGTGTGTTTGCGCGACGACTCTCGCGACCTGGAAGCGGGGGTGTGTTTTTGATCGAGTTTTCTTTCTTGGTACGATAGAAAATTAGTTTGTCTAATTCACATCTAGATGTTATTTAAGGATATCACATCTAAGCTCCCACAAGTATATAATGTAGCAACAAGAAACAAAAAAAACTAGGAAAAGACCACAAACAGAGTGGACATCAACTTATATGTGACATAACTATGTCACATCTAGATGTGTCCTAGACAGACCCTTAAAAAATTGTCCGCCAATTTTCATTTCTTTTTTCCAGGAACACGCGTATTCTATTTAAAACCACTGCTATGGAGAGATTTTTTTACTCCATTATAGCCTCTTGTTTGATAGAGTTTCTCGCGTCTCGCTCTTTCTCCCTCTCCATATCAAAATAAGATGACAGTGTCCACTCTATCTCTCTCCTCACCGGTGGTCACAGATCTGGCCAAATCCCGTCCACTGCAGGAGGTGAGGAGGTGCAGTGTTGACGTTGTCGCTGTCGGCGACAGAGGAAGTCGATGCGCAACGTCCTCTCGGAGCCGGCGCTGGCACGGACAAAGATCCTCCGCGCCCTTTTTCGCTGTCGTCGTGTGGGCAGATCCCGCCCGCCCGCCTAAACGACATCTCGCCACCTGAGGTATAACTTCTTGTACTGGTCCATCTCCCCAGGTCGTTGCGTGCGGGTTTTCTTCTATGCGACTACTCCCCAGCTCCCCCTGCATAGTAGCTAGGGTTCGTCGGCTGGTCCAACATCACCTACTAATACTATTATAGAGGAAATGCCACTCAAACATTTGTCCTGATTTATGCCTTCGTGGAGGTATACATGTTGTTTGGACAAAAAGTACATGGTGGTTGTGCGGTCATTGTCCATATGGTGGTAGTACTATCACTGGTTAGATGAAGAAATGCGTTTTTTCTTGGGTATCCTGGTTTAGTTCCCATCAAGATAATTATGATGCTTCTGTTTGTTGGTGTACTTTTCATTAATTCTTAATGACAATTGAGATGTCGTTGCTAACCCTTTTTTATATTTTATGAAACAGCGGTGCGTGTCTCCATACCCGGGCATGTCTTCCTCAATTTTAGTGGAACTGCACAAAATTGGATGGCCATAGTTGTTCCGCCTCACCGTCCTCTGCCACGTGGTTCTTCCTTCCTCGAGCTTGATTACTGAGAAGAAACAGACCACAGTGAGGATTTGTTGAACTTCTTAGGTGCCTCACCCAAACTTGATGCCAAATGGATGCTGCATCACCACGATGACCTATCGATGCTCATGGTTGCGCCTCATGGTTGCATCGGCTGGTGAAGCTGATCGATTTTCGACGAAAAACAAGCTGTCTTCCATCAGTGCTCTTTGCTTGTTACGCACAAAGATGATATCCTTCGTCAGTTCACCTTGGTTGCGTTGGAGACGCAGCCGTCTTTCATGTTGGTGCAATTTTCACTAGGGTTTTACGACAGGTGGGCCCAAAATGTGGCTGGCTCACCTGTCATGCAACCATAAGCAGGTGTAGTGAAGGAACCGGAGCTCAGTCCGTACTACAGTAGTATATATATAAGCGGGAGCCTCAGCTCCTGTTCACTAGGGTTTGCACTCTCCACACGCTCGCTGCACTACATATATGTTACTCCCTCCGTTCCGAATTACTTGTCTTAGATTTGTCTAGATACGGAGGTATCTAGCACTAAAATGAGTCTAGATACATTTGCTAGGGTTTGCTATATTCACAGTCCCTCACCCTCTCTTCACCAGATCTAAACAAGACTGCGTTGGACTCTTGTCTCTCTCCCCCCTCACAGCTGGTGAAGGAGGCGTCCGTATCCCGTCGCACCGGGAAGGGGAGGAGGTGCAGCGTTCACTCTATCGCCTTCGGCGAGGGAGGCAATCCACTGTCGGCTGCGTTGTTCTCTTTCACCCAGCGCCTGTGCGGGAGGGCCACCAACCCCTTCTTCCTCCCTGCCGTACTTAGTGTGGGCAGATCCAGCCTCCCGCCGCAGGCCTTGCCACATCCCGACGACCCTAAGGTATAAGTTTCTTTGAAACCATCGTTGCTCTAGCTACATGTGGATCTTTTTCGATCTGTAGTTGAATCTAGGTCTTGGTTCAAAGAGGAATGAAGGGTGCGGTGGGTTGGAGCAAGAATCTAGGACGTGGTTCAATGATTAAAGGAGGGGCGGAAAGTAGTATAGACTGGCTATCCAGCCGCTTTGTAGGTCGAAAATGGAAAAAGGGGGTAACCTAGTTCACACATCTGTAAGGAACCGATCTCTTTGTTGAAAAGGGAAAGAAACTGGGGGGTCGGGTAGTTTGTGCACGACTAGATTTGCTGCCCTCACATAGGAAGAAGGTTCAAAGAGAAAAAATATGGGACCAGCGCATATATGCTGCTTGGCTACATACTCTGCATCACCCATTTATACGTGTGGACGCACATCGTGCTGACATGTCCCATGCAGCTATTTTGCTGTTGTTAATCTCAGAATTAACTACTGATCTATTTTAAAAGAATTTCTCTGTTAATATGAATCAATGCAACCGTTTTAGAAATGCCACTATCCTATACTTTGTTTTCCATCAAGATAAGGTAGATGCTTCTTTTTGTGGCCGCATGTTTCATCCTCCTTTATTGGCCAGTAATTGTTTTCTTTTTTGCCTCTTAAAACAGGGATGTCTATTCAACTTGTTGCTATACAAAACTTAAATGTCACACCAGCAACTTTGATTGATTTCAGTGCAACTGCACAAAACTTGATTGGATTTCCTATTCGTGTTGGTAGATTCATATTTTATGTTGGTCGTCTCATGAAAGATCAGTACATGCCTTCATCCACATGATTGTGCAGTGTGCTTTGAGATGTTGTGCTACTTGTATTGGTACTGTTTTAAATAAATGATGAATTGAAGCTATTGAATTGATGTCTTTTCCCATTAAGTAGTGAACAAAAATGGGACCAACCCAGACATGATGCTTGTTGCTTTGCTACAACAAATTCAGCATCACCCCCTTTATAAGCTTTGTCGTTCTTTATACATGTTGAAACAAGGCATTGTTAAGATAATGTCTCAGTCAATATGAATGAATCACACTGATGGAGAATTGCTACTCTCCTGCTTTGTTTCCCATTAAGATAAAGTAGATCAGTAGATGCTTTTCTTTTGGGAGTACAAGTCATCACCATTATTTCTTAGTAATTGTTTCCCTTATACCTATTGTTGCTTACAGGGATATCAAAATTAAAGCTCGGTTTTATTCCGGCTTCAATTTTAGTTGAACTGCACAAAAGGAGCCAATGTGTAATGCAAACTGCTGCATTACTGGGTCTAGTTGGTCGTTCCACTTTGTAGAAAGAAGCAGTCACTATTTGCGCTACATTACATAAGGAATGACCGAGAAGCTTTACAGAGTATTATTAGACACCGGTGACATGACTAGTCTGCAGAGACCATTGGGAATTTAACAATACGTGGAGTGCCCTGGGCAAAAAGTGCCCAAACAAGTATAAAAGCTACGACAGGACTCCACGATCATAGGCATTACATATTTTGAATGGGAAAAGCTTGTCAAAGTTTAATCATTGATGTTAGCAAGAAGACATTAGTTTAATATATTGGAATTGGAAAACCTTGTCAAAATTTACTCATTGATGTTAGCCAGAAGACATGCATTTGATATTTTTGAGTGGGACGCCCTAGCTGTGAGCAGCGTCGAGTGTTTTTTTCCTATTCATGTGTTCAGTTTAGAAGTAAATAGTTACTCTACTGAGATATTCCTATGTTAAGAGTTTGTTCTGAATATTGTCTATGTAATGCCAGGCCTTGTGTTTGATTGCAAAGTTGAGCTTGGAATGTTGTGGCATGTGGCATCACGAGCTGTTCACCGTGCCTCCTGAGAATAATGCTTCGTATTGTTTTGCATGTCGATCTAATGCCAGTGATTTATTTGTTAAGAAGATCATCCACTTCTGTTGTTTCCGTGCTTAAGAAGTTCATCGTCTGATGTTTCATTCATAGCCTATACGACAAGTCGGGTAGGTTAGACGTGAAACCATATGATCTTCCGACCAACTCATGATATTAGGCCGTGATTGGATCGTCGTTTTCCAACCAAAACCGCTTGTAAAACTGACGCTTGAAAATTAAAGCAGATGGTCTTAGGCGAAGGCGCTTGGTTGGTCGATTTTGACTAGTAAAATATCGTATGTACTTAACACACCATAAAAACGCTGAACGACACTCGGACGATTGCTAATCCAGCCATTAGCTGTTGTTTCAGCCTTGCCCATGGATGGCATGATACCCACGTCATGCATGTATCGTCTGGTAATGTCGTCCATATAGTAGTGCTCATAAAATATACACTAGTCTCTCAAATTACACGTGTAACCTGCCAGTTTTACTTACAGACCTCCGGCCCTCGGTTTCATTACGCCTGTATTTTACGCGTTGTTTTTGACGACGAGTAAATTACACTTGTATGTTAATACAGGTTTGAAATAAACCAGAGCTCCCAAGCGCGGCCTTACCGTTTCATGTCGTCTCAGTTTCTCGAAGGTGCTCATAGGTGTCCGATGATCCTGGCTTCCTGAATGAGTAGCGGGCGCTGTATCAGACCATCCATAGGGCCCACGAGGCCCTCTCCGTTGTCCTTCGAGTTGTTGCGCTCGCCGTGGCGCCGAGCATTGTTAACATTGTCAACGAACATGAGGATTCAGGAGATGACTTTATTTTGACTGGATGACACTAGGGACCCACTAGGGCCATAGCCGTACGTACGCAAGTGCCTCCTTATTATGTACAACTATATTTTTTTTGCTTTCTCCTGGTTTCATGACATCACGGTCCCACACCATTGTCAACCTATGTAGTCAATATAAACGAGAGAATTGCACAAGGTGCGGCCGACAGCTGGGACCAAGAAGATCGAGCAGTATTTGTGTTTTTGAGGCGTGAGCACTGCAGAGTTTTTCTTGGCGATGATTTCGTTGTTGTTCAAAGGAGAGCTGGGTATTAACTAGGCGGGCTATTGCCCTTCTAGCCCAGGCCAGATATCCATCCCAGATACTAATTTTTTCAAGATGAAAATGGCTAGCCCAGCTGTACGTCTTTTTGAGGAATACCCAGGCAAGGTCAACTTGTTATTCTCCGCCCCGCTGGGCTGCAAATCTTTCCTAAGAGGGATGCATTAGGCTTAACAGGAAAATGGGCTTTAAAAATAATAAATGGGATGTAATTATAAAAACTGGGCAGTAACTATAAAAAAATGCACCAAACACGAAATTAGTTTATAAAATATTATTTATGGATTTTGAAAATCTTAAATTTTCATTGTTGCGCGCGCAATGTTTCGTTGGATTTTTACGTAATACAAATTTATATTTAATCTGACTAGAAATTTTGGGATAAAAATATTTCGGAGCCCATCAAAATGTGGGAAATTTTATTGAATGTTGTCTTCAATGGTTGGTTGAAATTATTAATCATTGTCCTAGCTAGAAAATGGGCTGTACTTTTAACAAACTGTAAATGGGTTGTTGTAAATTCCATTAGATGTCTACAAAATGGGATGTACATTCTTACATAACGCAAATGGGCTATAAGTTCTCTGCCACACGCTTGTGGGCCTACTAAGTGACGCGTCCCCTTAAAAAATAAGTTGACGCGCATGCAAGGCTTTGCCAACTTATTATAGTCAACACACGGTTCTAGCAGCAGTGTTTGTTGGATGTCTATCCAACGGATGTCGTGCTTCTTCTTCAATCTCGGATATTCTTAGCTTCGGCCGCCCAAAAAATGATTCCTCCCCCTGACATCTGGGGCGCACCGTTTCGGAGGCTGCCCTGTGGGCCTACTAAGTTAGAGCGTACCAAGGGCTTTGTCAACTTAGTCAATAATAAACGTTTCTAGCTTCAGTGACCGTACGATGTCCATCCAACGGCTGTAATGCTTCTTCAACCTCTGGTCTTCTTGGTCCAGCTGCCCAAAGCAACGCCGGTCGTGCCGCCTGCTCCTGCCACCCTTGGCCGGCTGTGCTGCCGCGGAGGCCTCACCACCCCCATACTACTCCCACCGCTGGCCAGGCCATCCCTCCACTCACCCACACCCCCTGCTATTCTGCGGCGACGACAACCTCACACCGCAGCCGAACCAGTGAACCCTCGTACTCCTCTCCGCGCGGGTTTCCACTGCTGCATCTTCCCCGGCTCTGCATTGTCCCCTTCCTAGGCCTCGTCGTCATCCAGACCACCACCCTGGTGCTCCCGGCGCAGCGTGGTCAACATGGTCAACGACCAACTTCCATCGGAAGAGTGCTGTACGTGGAGAGGCTGACAGCTGGGTCCAGGCGGCCGCAAGGAAGTGCCTCCTTATTACGCGCAAAATAATTATTCCTCCACCTTACAACAGGGACCCACCGGACGGGCCACCTTATTTCGCGAAAAAAACGCTTCCCCCTTGACTGCTCGGACCCACCGGACGGTCCAGCGTATTTCATGAAAAAAACGTTCCCCCCGCTATCAGCTCGGACCCACCAGAAGTGCCTCCTTATTACGCACAAAAAAAATGAATACTCCCCCTGCTAGCTGGGACCCACCATGGTGGGAGGCTGACTTGTGGGCCTACTAAGTTGACTAGGACGGGGGCCTTTGTCAACTTTAGTCAATATGAACGATTCTAGCTCCAGTGACCGTACGATGTCCATCCAACGGTCGTAGTGCTTCTTCAACCTCTGGTCTTCTTCCTCCAGCCGCCCAAAGCAACGCCGGTCGTGCCGCATGCTCCTGCCTCCTGTGGCCGGCTGTGCTGCCGCGGAGGCCTCACTGCCCCTACTATTCCCACCGCTGGCCAGGCCCTGCGGCGACGGCAGCCTCACACCGTAGCCGAACCAGTGAACCCTCGTACTCCTCTCCGCGCGGGCTTCCACTGCCGCATCTTCCCCGGCTCCCTGTCGTCCCCTTCCTAGGCCTTACCGTCGTCCACCGCCCTAGTGCTCTCGGCGCGGCGTGGTCAACGTGGTCAAGGAACGACTTCCATCGGACATGGACTGTACGTGGAGAGGCTGACAGCTGGGACCCACCGGACAGGCCACTATATTTCGCAAAAAAATCGTTTCCCCCTGACAGCGGGGACCCACTGGACGGGCCACCGTATTTCGCGAAAAAAACGTTTCCCCCTGACTGCTAGGACCCATCAGCTACACCTTCGCACACAAGGAAGTGCGTCCGGGCAAAAAAACACAACAATTTGCCCCCCTGACTGCTGGGACCCACCAGCTACATCTTCGCATGCAAGGAAGTACCTGACAGTCGGGACCCACTTGGTTGAAGCGTACATAGTGTTGTCATTCTGGTCGCGAACGTGTACATACATATATACTGGTCGATGTAGAGGCGCGCACGTGTCGTAGTAGAGGCACGCACGTAGCATGTACACGTACGTACAGCGGCCAGGGTGCAAGAAAGAAAATACGGCCACGTATGTGTACATATGGGCGGGGTCTTGAACGCCTACTCGCGCATACGTACGGCCAGGGCTCATGTACATGGCTGGGTCGGAACGGAGAAACAACGTCGTCATCGTCTTCATGGGGAGGCAACGGAATGCGTCGTGTTCATGGGGAGGCAACGGAATGCGTCGTGTTCATCAGGAGGGCTTGGACGGAACAGACGATGGAAACGAGGCCTGGTGTACCGCAGAACGGAGGAAACGGCCTTGTGTTCGACCGGCCACGTTTGAAACGGGATCCTGTTCATCGGGAGGGGTCTGGCGTATCGCAAAACGGAGGAAACGAACCTCCTACGGTCGAAACGGGGGTCCTGTTGATCGGGAGGGGTGTGGCGTACCGCAAAACGGACGAAACGGACTTGTGTTGGAGCGCTACGGTCGAAACGGGGGTCATGTTCATCGGGAGGGGTGTGGCGTACCGCAAAACGGGACTCCATGGGATACTGTTCATCTCCACCGTCGACCCCCTCCAGCCTCCACGAGCTACTGTTCATCCACCGTCGACCTCCTCCAGCCTCCACCTGCCACTGTTCATCCACGGGCTCCTGTTCTTCCAGCCTCCACCGCGCGCTACTCCACCGGCTACTGTTCAACCACCCCTCTCCACGGTCTCCTGTTCAACCACCCCTCCACGGGCTACTATTCATCCTGCCCCCCATCGTCTACTATTCATCCTGCCCTCCACGGGGTGGTCCTGTTCATCCAGCCCTCCACGGGGTCCTGTTCATCCAGCCCTGACTGGCTCGATCGATCGGGGTCCTGTTCATCCAGAGGCAACACCACGGGGTCCTCTTCATCCACCCCCACCGGGAACTGTTCATCCAAACCCCCCGCAACGCTCACTGTGGATCCAGAGGCAGCATCGATCGGCTTCAGGTAGCAGCTATAGCGAAGGAATCGCTCGATCGGGTTCAGTTAGCAGCCATTGATCGATCGCTCGGGTTCAGTAACGCGTAGCCTGCAGTGCAATCGCTCGGGTTCCGTAAGAGCCCAACGCCTCGCTCGGGTTCAGTTAGAACCAACGCCTCGCACACACGCGCGTACGTGTACGAGAGAAACGCGCATCGCTCGGCCCCCGACCTCCCACCGTAACCGAGAACTCCCTAAAAATTTTCCTCGCCCTCGCTTCTACCATGGTTTTTTCCGTCATGGATGGCCCAAAGAATGTCATGCAGCTGCGTCTCCGGCCCGCCCAGGACGAAAAGCCCATTTTCTGTCATGATTTTTGTCATAGAAGTAGGAGCCGACCACATCTATGATGATACCGGGTTTTGTCACAATTATCGTCATAGAAGTGTCATATGTATGACAGAAATTTTTTTCGTTCGGCCCAAAATGTCACGGATGTGTCTTTTTTTGTAGTGCCTTCCTAGGCCTCGCCGTCGTCCACCGTCGTGGTGCTCTCCGCGTGGCGTGGTCAACGTGGTCAAGGAACGACTTCCATCGGAAGAGTACTGTACGTGGAGAGGCTGACAGCTGGGTCCATGGCCACAGCCTAGTTTTTTGTGATTTGCCAAGTAAGTCGCTTTGTCAGGCCTGTTTGGCTGCAAATCTTTCGAGACGAGGAGAGCTTTCGTTCAGCTAGCCGAGAAAATGGCCCATCACTAATGACAAATGGGCTGTACATTTTTAAAAGACATCAAACCAGCAATTAGTTTCAAATATCTTTTTTTTTCATTTCAAGATTTTAAATTACATTAATTTTTATGCGTGGAGAATTTGTTGGATTTTATATTGATATACATTTATTTTTAAAATCAATTTGAATGTGAGTCGAAATTTCAGGATTAAAAACAGTTCAGACCGCACCGAAATATGCAAAATTTTGTATAATTTTTTAACTATGGCCACAATTTGGGCTGTAATGCTAACAAAAAGAATATGGGCTCCAAAAAAACCTTAACAATTAGCAAATGGGCTGAAAATTATTAGAAATAATGGCAGATGGGCTGTATGCTGTTTTCCACAGATTTGAGGCTTTCCTAAAAAAAGGTTGACGCACAAGCAGTGACTGTTGGATGTCCATCCAACGGCCGTCGTGCTTCTTCAATCTTGCTCTTCCTGCTCCACCCACTCAAACAAGTGCCGGCGGGACTGCCTGCTCCCTCCTCCCCGTGGCCGGCTGTGCTGCCACGCAGGCCTCACCGCCCCACCGTACTCCCATTGCTGGCCTAGCCATCCCTCTACTCACCCACACCTGCTGTTATTCTCCGGCGACGGTAGACGAACCAGTAAACCCTCGTACAGTCATACTCCCCTCCACGTGGGAAACAACTAGCGAGTCTTCCCTGCCTCCATGTCGTTCCCTTCATAGGCCTCGCCGTCGTCCACCGCCATGCTACTCTCGGCGCGGCCTGGTCAACGTGGTCAACGACCGACATGCATCTGAAGTGGACTGTACGTGGAGAGGCCGACAGCTGGGTCCATGGCCGCACGCAAGGAAATGCCTCCTTATTACGTGCAAAATAATGATTCCTCCACCTGACATCAGGGACCCACCGAAAGGGCCTCTGTATTTCGCGAAAAAAATGTTACCACCGCTGACAGCTCCGACCCACCAGCTATATCTTCACACGCAAGGAAGTGCCTCCTTATTACGCACAAAAGAAATGAATACTCCCCCTGTTAGCTGGGACCTAGTATAGAGGCAGGCTGACTTGTGGGCCTACTAAGTTGACGGGGACGGAGGGCTTTGTCAACTTAGTCAATATGCACGATTCTAGCTCCAGTGACTGTACGATGTCCATCCAACGGGCGTAGTGCTTCTTCAACCTCTGGTCTTCTTGCTTCAGCCGCCCAAACCAGCGCCGGTCGTGCCTCGTGCTCCTGCCTCCCATGGCCGGCTGCGATGCGAAGGAGGCCTCATTGCTCCCTACTACTCCCACCGCTGGCCAGGCCATCCCTCTACTCACTCAGACCCCCTGTTACTCTGCGGTGACGGCAGCCTCACATCGCAGCGAACCAGTGCCCTCGTACTCCTCTACGTGTGGGCATCCACTGCCGCGTCTTCCCCGGCTCCACGTCGTCCCCTTCCTAGGCCTCGCCCTCATCCACCGCCCTGGTGCTGTCGACGCGGCGTAGTCAACGTGGTTAAGGAACGGCTTCCATCGGACGTGGACTGTACGTGGAGACGCTGACAGCTGGGTCCACGGCCGTAGCAAGGAAGTGCCTCCTTATTACATGCAAAATAATTATTCCTCCACCTGACAGCGGGGACCCACCGGACGGGCCACCGTATTTCGCCCCCTGACTGCTGGGACCCACCAGCTACATCTTCGCACGCAAGGAAGTGCCTGACAGTCGGGACCAACCTGTTCGAAGCGTACATAGCATTGTCATTCTGGTGTGAACGTGTATGTACATATATAGTGGTCGATGTAGAGGCGCGCACGTGTCGTAGTAGAGGCGCACACGTAGCATGTACACGTACGTACAGTGGCCACGGTGCAAGAAAGAAAATATGGCCACGTATGTGTACATACGGGCGGGGTCTCGAACGCCTACTCGCGCATACGTACGGCCAGGGCTCGTGTACATGGCTGGGTCAGAACGGAGAAACAGCGTCGTCATCGTGTTCATGGGGAGGCAACGGAATGCGTCGTGTTCATGGGCAGGCAACGGAATGCATCATGTTCATGGGGAGGCAACGAAATGTGTCGTGTTCATCGGGAGGGCTTGGACGGAACAGGCGATGGAACTCCGCACCATGGGGTCTTGTTCATCCACCCCACCACGGGAACCCCTCCACTGTCTACTGTTCATCCACCCCTCCACCAGACCACGGGCTCTTGTTCATCCAGAGGCAACGCCACCGCTCACTGTTCATCCAAACCCCCCCGCAACTCTCACTGTTCATCCCATTGATCGGCTTTAGTTAGCAGCAGTAGCAAAGGAATCGCGCGATCGGGTTCAGTTAACAGCCATCGATCGATCGCTCGGGTTCAGTAACGCGTAGCCTACAGTGCAATCGCTTGGGTTCAGTTAGAGCCGAATGCCTCGCTCGGGTTCAGTTAGAGCCAACGCCTCACACACACGCGCGTACGTGTACGAGAGAAACGCGCATCGCTCGGCCCCCGACCTCCCATTGTAACCGGGAACTCCCCGAAATTTTCCTCGCCCTCGCTTCTACCACGTTTTTTTCCATCATGGACGGCCCAAAGAATGTCATGCAGCTGCATCTCCGGCCCGCCTAAGACGAAAAGCCCATTTTCTGTCATGATTTTTTGTCATAGAAGTAGGAGCCCACCACATTTATGATGATACCGGGTTTTGTCACAATTATCGTCATAGAAGTGTCATATGTATGACAGAAAAAAAAATTGTTCGGCCCAAAATGTCACGGATGTGTCTTTTTTTTGTAGTGGAAGATATGGACTTATAATTTCGCCTCCCAACGTATTCACCTCAAGGGTGATGTCAATAATAATAACTAATTCCCACCCATATTCAACTGGATATATGTGCCTAGATCTTTCCTCACAACATGATGCTTGCAAAAGAGAAAATAAAAAGGAATAGGGAAGAATACTTTGACTCTTGCATAAAAGTAAATACATAAAAGTAAAAGATAGGCCCTTCGCAGAGGAAAGCAGAGGTTTTCATGCACTTTTTGGTTGTATGATCAATCTCTTAGTGTAAAAGAACGCCATGTTATATTTCCCCTTATGATAGCAACCTTTATTACGCAGTTTGTCGCCTTTATTATTTTGCCATCATAAGTTCATACAACGCTCAATTTTCTATTACACTAAATGATCTAACACATTTCGAAGCAATTTTTATTACCTTATTGGACCTATGACAACTTACTTGAAGGATCTTACTCAATCCTTAGGTAGGTAAGATGGACTCTCAAAACAAGATTTGGGTTAAGGGTTTTGGATGCACAAGTAGTATCTCTACTTAGTGTGGAATTTTTGGCTAGCAAGGATGGGGGCAAGCACCACATGTTAAAGGTTCTATGGTAACATAACTTCTATGTGAATATTGATATGTCTCCAACGTATCTATAATTTTTGATTGCTCCATGCTATATTATCTACTGTTTTGGACATTAATGGGCTTTATTATCCACTTTTATATTATTTTTGGGACTAGCCTATTAACCAGAGGCCCAGCCCAGAATTGATGTTTTTTGCCTGTTTTAGCGTTTCGAAGAAAAGGAATATCAAACGGAGTCCAAACAGAATGAAACCTTAGGGAACATGATTTTCTCATCGAATACAACTCAGGAGACTTGGACCCTACATCAAGACACGTAACAGGAGGCCACGAGGTAGGGGCGCGGCTACCCCCCCCCCCCTAGGCGCGCCCTCCACCTTCATGGGCCCCCTGTTGCTCCACCGACGTACTCCTTCCTCCTATATATACCCACGTACCCCCAAACGATCAGATACGGAGCCAAAACCCTAATTCCACCGCCGCAACTTTCTGTATCCACGAGATCCCATCTTGGGGCCTGTTCCGGAGCTCCACCGGAGGGGGCATCGATCACGGAGGGCTTCTACATCAACACCATAGCCCTTCCGATGAAGTGTGAGTAGTTTACCTCAGACCTACGGGTCCATAGTTAGTAGCTAGATGACTTATTCTCTCTGTTTGGATCAAAATACAATGTTCTCCCCTCTCTTGTGGAGATCTATTCGATGTTATCTTCTTTTTGCGGTGTGTTTGTTGAGATCGATGAATTGTGGGTTTATGATCAAGTCTATCTATGAATAATATTTGAATCTTCTCTGAATTCTTTTATGTATGATTGGTTATCTTTGCAAGTCTCTTTGAATTATCAGTTTGGTTTGGCCTACTAGATTGATATTTCTTGCAATGGGAGAAGTGCTTAGCTTTGGGTTCAATCTTGCGGTGTCCTTTCCTGGTGACAGTAAGGGCAGCAAGGCACGTATTGTATTGTTGCCATCGAGGATAACAAGATGGGGTTTTCTTCATATTGCATGAGTCTATCCCTCTACACCATGTCATCTTGCTTAAGGCGTTACTCTGTTTTTAACTTAATACTCTAGATGCATGCTGGATAGCGGTTGATGAGTGGAGTAATAGTAGTAGATGTAGGCAGGAGTTGGTCTACTTGTCTCGGAAGTGATGTCTATATACATGATCATACCTAGATATTCTCATAACTATGCTCAATTCTGTCAATTGCTCAATAGTAATTTGTTCACCCACCGTAGAATACTTATGCTCTCGAGAGAAGCCACTAGTGAAACCTATGGCCCCCGGGTCTATCTTTATCATATAAATCTCCTACTACTTAGTTATTTATTTTGCTATTTACTTTTCCTTTATTTTACGTTGCATCTTTATCATAAAAATACCAAAAATATTATCTTATCATATCTATCAGATCTCACTCTCGTAAGTGGCCCTATAGGGATTGACAACCCCTATTTGCATTAGTTGCAAGGATTTATTTGTTTTGTGCAGGCGCGAGGGACTCACGCGTAGCCTTCTACTGGATTGATACCTTGGTTCTCAAAAACTGAGGGAAATACTTACGCTACTTTGCTGCATCATCCCTTCCTCTTTGGGTAAAACCAACGAAGTGCTAAAAGAGGTAGCAAATATGAACAAACATAAATCATTACATTGTCTTCCTTGTCCAATGTCAACAATTTTGGCATATAATATTTTGATGGGGGCTCAGAATCATAAAAGATGTCGAAGATAGTGTATTTCATGTGAATCTTCACTTTCCCATATTAATTCTTTCATGAATTGCATCATTGACCATGCTATGTTTGTCAATATCCGATAAATTTTACTACTTACATTCTTCCTAATGTGATGTCATTACTTACCATAAGATTAGTATGTGATATTTTTCATTTATTTTCCTTTATTTTTATTGGAGCATGAAATTAAAGAAAGCAAAACTCAAATTAAACTTTAGTATATATCTCACACATGATTACAAGGATAGAAATATAAGTAAGAAAACAATCAAAGAAAGATCAAACTAAATTTTATTCGACTAAATCAAAAGATAACTAATGATCTAACTAAGATAAATAAAGGAAAAGGATAGTGGTGGTGATACGATACTGGGGCACCTCCCCCAAGCTTGGCACAAGCCAAGGAGAGTGTCCATACCATGAACTCAAGTCTCCCTTGGTGATGAAGAAGGGGGTGGTGGTGGTGATGATGATGTAGCGATCTTATCTTCAGGTTTCCATGGAAAATGCTCACCATCATAAGAGGAGGAATGAGTCTCGTGGGTCCTGCAACTGGTAGCCAAACTCATACCTTTAAACCTTGCCTCATATTCAAAGACTTGGTTTTAGATATCATAGATTGGCTTTCCAAAAAGTTGATTTTCTCGTTGAAGGTTAAGATGATGTCCTTCCTGGATTTGCCATCGACCTTGAGATCATGGGTGTAGTCTGCAATCATGATGTGATTAGCATTGAGTCCATGTTCCATCATCCCCTTGCACTTGAAGACTTCCGCTCGATAGCTTCGAGCCTGGCATCCATGGTCCCCGTCCCTTTGGGGCCCTAGACGTTGTGGATATGGATCACCCCCTCACGCATCTCGATGGCTTGAGGGTGCTGCATCACCACCCACAAAAACGGGTTCATGACGTTCTCGAAGAACTTGTCCTTGGAGGAGTTTGAAGCAGCCATGGTGATCTAGATCTGTCAGAAAACACCAAGCAAGAAGAACAGAAGATTTCTCCATGATATGGTGGTCACTAGGTTCAGGGGGTATGTAAAGATTTTTTATCTTGGAAAATAAGCAAACGGGAGAAAAACGAAGTCTGAAAAGTACTTGAGGTGGGCACAACCCACCTGGGCGCGTCTGGCTTGGTGAACCCTAGGGTCATGTGCCCACCAGGGTTGCCTTCCTGGTTGTTTCTTATTTCCCTTTTTTAATATATTTCAAAACTTACAGAAATTTTTTTGCGGATTTTTCGGAGTCCATTTACTTACCGTATCACATACCTCCAATTTTTCAGTTATTCTAGGTGTTCTAGAAGGTTCTTTTATGTGTTCTTCCGGTGTCATAGTTTGGATAATATCTCTTTCAACATTAATGGGTGTATCTGACATATAATGTTTTATTCTTTGCCCGTTTACAGCCTTTTGGTTAGTAACTTTGGAGTTATATATTTTGATAGCTCTAGAGTGATAAAATTCTTCGATAACATAATGTCCTTCCCATTTGGAGAGAAGTTTTCCTGCAAAGAACATATTCTCAACTTTGAACTCACACTTTTGGATTCTTTTGTCACGCCACCCTTTAACTTTTTCTTTAAATAACTTGGCATTTTCATAGGCTTGGGTTCTCCATTCATCTAGTGAGCTAATATCAAATAACCTCTTTTCACCAATAGGTTTGAAATAGTAGTTGAGTTGTTTAATTGCCCAATATGATTTATGTTCTAACTCAAGAGGAAAATGACAAGCTTTTCCATAACCCATTTTATAAGGAGACATACCCATAGCATTTTTATATGGTGTTCGGTAGGCCCAAAGTGCATCATCCAATTTCTTAGACCAATTCTTTCGGGACCTATTAACAGTTTTTTTTTGTAAAATTAACTTTATTTCTCTATTGCTAAGTTCAACTTGACCACTAGATTGAGGATGATAGGGTGATGCAATTCTATGGTTAACATCATACTTAGCAAGCATTTTTCGGAAAGCACCATGAATAAAGTGTGAACCACCATCAGTCATTAAATATCTCATGACTCCAAACCTAGGGAAACTAACATATTTGAGCATTTTAATGGAAGTGTTGTGATCGTCACTACTAGTTGGAATAGCTTCTACCCACTTAATAACATCATCAACAACAACTAAAATATGTTTATACCCATTAGAGCAAGGAAAAGGTCCCATATAATCAAAACCCCAAACATCAAATGGTTCAACAAGTGAATAATTCATAGGCATTTCTTGTCCCTAACCGATATTACCAATTCTTTGACATTCATCACAAGATAAAACAAACTTACGGACACCCTTGAAGAGAGTAGGCCAATAAAAACCAGATTGCAATACCTAGTGAGCAGCTCTATCTCCCGCATGGTGCTCTCCGTAAGCTCTGGAGTGACATTTCTATAGGATTTGTCCCTTTTCATGCTCAGGTACACACCGTCTAATAATACCATCTACCCCTTCTTTAGAAAGATGTGGGTTATCCCAAAAGTAATGTCTTAAATCATAGAAGCATTTTTTTCCTTTTATTGGTACGTGAAGCTAGGTGGTACATATTTAGCAACAATATAATTAGCATAGTCAGCCTACCAAGGAGTGTTATGAGAAACATTTATTGTAGTTAATTGCTCATCAGGAAAGCTATCATTAATAGGTTGTGGGTCATCAAGAATATTCTCTAAACTAGATAAGTTATCAGCTACAGGGTTCTCAACTCCTTTCCTATCAGTAATATGTAAATTGAATTCTTGTAGTGGGAGAACCCACCTAATGAGCCTAGGTTTAGCATCTTCCTTTTCCATAAGATATTTAATAACAGCATGATCATTGTGAACAATAACTTTAGAATCAACAATGTAAGATCTGAATTTATGACAAGCACACATAACTTCTAAAAATTCTCTTTCAGTAGTAGCATAATTTCTTTAGGAACTATCTAGAATTTTACTAGCATAATGAATAACTTTTAATTTCTTATCAACTCTTTGTCCTAAAACATCACCAACAGCATAATCACTAGCATCACACATAATTTTAAAAGGCAAGTTCCATTCAGGTGGTTGAACAATAGGTGCAGAAATTAAGGCTTTCTTAAATGTTTCAAAGGCTTCTACAAAATCATCATCAAAAACAAATGGAACATCCTTTTGTAAAAGATTTGTAAGAGGCATAGAAATTTTAGAGAAGTCCTTAATAAATATCCTATAGAAACCAACATGACCAAGAAAACTACGAATAGCTTTAGTATCTCTGGGACATAGCTTTATCCAACTCAATACATCATCTAGAAATTTTATGCCCCAAGACAATACCTTCATTAACCATAAAGTGGCACTTCTCCCAATTCAAGACAAGATTAGTTTGCTCACATCTCTACAAAACTCGATCAAGGTTGCTTAAGCAATCATCAGTTCCCTAAACAAAAAACTCATCCATGAAAACCTCAACAATCTTTTCACAAAAATCGGAGAATATAGTAGTCATACATCTTTGAAAGGTAGCAGGTGCGTTACATAATCTAAAAGGGATACGTCTATAAGCATAAGTTCCAAAAGGACAAGTAAAGGTGGCTTTCTCCTAATCAGGTTATGAAACAGGTATTTGAGAAAAACCAGAGTATCCATCGAGAAAACAAGAATGTGTGTGCTTAGATAGTCTTTCCAACAGTTGATCAATAAAAGGCAAAGGTAACAATCTTTTCTAGTTGCTTGAGTTAATTTTCTAAAATCAATTACCATTATATTGCCAGTAACAATTCTTTGTGGAATGAATTCGTTCTTATCATTAGGAACAACATTAATACCTCCCTTCTTAGGGACACAATGTACAGGACTTACACATCTACTATCTGGTATGAGATAAATTATACCCGCCTCCAGAAGCTCTAATATTTCAGTTCTTACCACTTCTTTCATCTTAGGATTTAAACATCATTGATGATCAACAACGGGTTTAGCATCAGGTTCCATATTAATCTTGTGCTGACAGAGAGTTGGACTAATGCCCTTAAGATCATCAAGAGTATATCCCATAGTAGCTCTGTGCTTCCTCAAAATTTTCAATAATCTTTCTTCTTCATGATCCGAAATGTTAGCACTAATAATAACATGATATATCTTTTTCTCATTAAGATAAGCATATTTCAAAGTGTCTCGCAATTGTTTTAATTCAAACACAAGATCACCTTTAGGTTGAGGTGGACCTCCTAGAGTTTCAATAGGAAAATTGTGTTTAAGCAGAGGTCATTGTTCAAAGAAGATTTTATCTATTTCATTCTTTTCATTCATATGCATATCATTTTCGTTGTCTAGCAAATATTGTTCTAGTGGATCAGTAGGAGGCACGGCAATAGAAGCAAGACCAATTATTTCATCTTTACTAGGTAATTCTTTCTTATGATGTTTTCTACTAAACTCGGAAAAATTAAGCTCATGAGACTCATCACCAAAACTAACACCGATGATATGTTTCTCACAATCTATTTTAGCATTAAAGGTGTTTAAGAAAGGTCTACCAAAGATAATGGGACAAAATCATCTTATGGGGAACCAAGAACTAGGAAATCCATATGGTATTTTATTTCCGCGCACAAGACTTCATCATCTCTAACAATCCCTAGATGTGTGATGGTGTCTGTATTAGCAAGATTAATAGTTACATCTATGTCTTCTATTTCAGCTGGTGCTATGTCATTCATAATTTCTTGATATAAGGTAAAAGGAATAGCAGTCACGCTAGCACCTAAATCACATAAACGATGATAACAGTGAACTCCTATTTTGACTCAGACAACATGCTTGCTAACAATAGGTCTATGTTTATCTTTTTCCTCTGGTTTAGCAATCCTAGCAGCTTATCACATAAGTAAATAACATGCCCATCAATATTTTCTACCAGTAGATCTTTAACCATAACAAACTAGGTTCTACTTTTATTTGTTCAGCAGGTTTATGTGCTCTAATATTGCTTTTATTGACCACGGTTGAAACCTTAGCATATTCCTTTATCCTTATAGGAAAAGGTGGTTTTGCAATATAAGCAGTTGGTACAACTGGATCAACATTAGAAATAATAGTTTCATCTTTTGCTATTCACGGTTCTTTAATTTCTTCTTTGATAGGTGGGTGATATTTAAACCCGTTCTCCTTAGGGAGATCAACATGAGTAGCAAATGATTCACAAAAAGAAGCTACTATCTCTGAGTCAAGTCCTTATTTAGTGCTAAACTTTTGAAAAGCATCGGTATTCATAAAAGATTTAACACAATCAAACTCAAGCTTAATACCTGACTTTTTTACCTTTGTCGAGTTCCCAATCTTCAGAGTTGTGTTTAATTCTCTCTAAAAGAGCCCACCTAAATTCAATAGTCTTCTTCAAAAAAGAACCAGTACATGAAGTATCGAGCATGGATTGATCATCGTGAGAAAGCCGTGCATAAAAATCCCGAATGATAATTTATCTTCACAGCTCGTGATTGGGGCGTGAATATAACATTGACTTAAGCCTCCCCAAGCAAGAGAGATACTTTCTCCATCACGATGCCAAAAATTATATATGTAATTCCGATCACGATGAACTAGATGCGTAGGATAATTTTTTGGTGAAATTCCAACTTCAATCGATTCCAATTCCAAGATCGAATATCATCGCATAGCCTATTCCAAGCCAACGCTTTTACCTTCAAAGATAAAGGGAATACCTTCTTCTTTGCTTCATCTCCGGGGAGACCCGCAAGCTTAAATAATCCACAAATTTGATCCACATATATCAAATGCATAGCAGGATGCTCGGTTTCATCTCATGCATAAGGATTAGCTAGCATTTGTTCTTTCATGCCCGAAGGAATTTCATAGCCAATATTTTCAGTAGGTGAAGTAGGTTGAGGGGCAACTAATTGTGATTCCGGTTGGGATGAAGATACCGCAAACAAACCCCTCAAGTGATTGTTCTCCATAATAACAAGTGACAATAAATTTCAGCATGTAGTAATAATTTTTCTTACCAATTTCCACTTACCAACAATACTTCACTCCCTGGCAACGGTGCCAGAAAAGAGCCTTGATGACCCACAAGTATAGGGGATCAATAATTGTACTTTTGATAAGTAAGATTGTCGAACCCAAAGAGGAAGAGAAGGAAATGACAAGTGGTTTTCAGCAAGGTAATCTCTGCAAGCACTGAAATTGTCGGTAACGAGTAGTTTCATAGCAAGATAATTTGTAACGGGTAAGTAATGGAAATGGTAAATAAAGTGCAGCAAGGTAATCCAATCCTTTTGTGGAAAATGACAGGCCAAAACAGTCTCTTATGATAAGCAAAGTGTTCTTGAGGGAATTTCATCTACTCACTTTCACCATGTTGGTTTGATTCGTGTTTGCTACTTTGATATGTGAGTGGGCCGGTGCTTAGGTGATGTTCTTACTTGTACAAACCTCCTACTTATGATTAATCCCCTTGCAAGCATCCGCAACTACGAGAAAAGTATTAAGATAAAATCTAACCATAGCATTAAACTATTGGATCCAAATCAGTCCCTTAGAAAATAGCGCAGAAACTAGGGTTTAAGCTTCTATCACTCTTGTAACCCATAATCTAATAAATACTCCACAATGCATTCCCTTAGGCCCTAATAAGGTGAAGTTCCATGTAGTCGACGTTCACCTGACACCACTAAGGGAATCACAACATACATATCATCAAAATATCAAACACATATCAAGTTCACATGATTACTTGTAACAATATTTCCCCTGTGACCTCAAGAATGAAAGTAACTACTCACAAATGATAATCATGCTCAAGATTAGAGGGGTATTAAATAGCATAATGGATCTGAACATATAATCTTCCACCAAATAATTGATATAGTAATCAACTACAAGATGTAATCAACATTGCTCGTCACCCACAAGGACCAATCTAAGGTTCCGGTACAAAGAATAAACACAAGAGATGAACTATGATTTGAGAGGAGATGGTGTTGTTGAAGATGTTGATGGAGATTGCCCTCCCCATGATGGGAAAGTTGTCGGTGATGATGATGACGATGATTTCCACCTCTGGGAGGGATGATGTTCCCCAAGCGGAATTGCTCCACCGGAGTGCAAAAGTTCTCCTGCGCAAGTTCTTCCTCGAGTTGTCGGTGCTTCGTCCCGAAAGTCCTCTCTTTATTTTTTCTAGGTCAGAATGACTTATATACCAGAAGATGGGCACCGGAGTTGGTCCAAGGAGGACACAATCTAACAGGGCGCGCCTGGGGGCCCTGGCGCGCCCAGGTGGGTTGTGCCCACCTGGTGGGCCCCGTCTGCTAGTTATTTGGTCCAATAATTCTTAGATATTCCATAAAAAATCTCCGTGAAGTTTCAGATCTTTTGGAGATGTGCAGAATAGGTAACTGTGACGTAGCCTTTTCAAGTCCAGAATTCCAGCTGCCGACATTCTCCCTCTTTGTATGAACCTTGCATATTATGAGAGAAAAGGCATTAGAATTACTCCAAAAAGCATTATTATGCATAAAAACATTATAAATAATACTAGGAAAACATGATGCAAAATGGACGTATTAGGCACCTTCTTCATCGCAGGTGGACTGGCCATGGATCTCTTGCCGGCAGAGCTATCTGGCAAGTCTTTAACTGGTTCATAGCACCCCGAGGAGGCGCGGTTCCCGGAACTCTCGCTAGATGTATTGTTGGGCTTCTTTCTCTTCTTTTTCTTTGCGGGGGCTGCTGCCTTCATGGCCTCTGCTGTAACAACATCCATATAAAGCTTGTCAACACATATGATTGCATCCTTCTTGTCTGAGTGGATGGAAAGGATACCTGTTGGCCCTGGCATCTTCAATGTTTTATAGGCATAATGAGATGCTTCCGTAAATTTACTGACCACTAGGCGGACGTGGATTACATTAAACGGGAAAGGGGTCTTAACAACATCAAACTCTATTTTCAGTTCCCCGCCAAATGTCACCGACATTGTGATATTACCCTTGGGTTGGCTCCTTCCTGGGTTAATTCCTTGAATGTCCTAGTTTTATTGAGCTCTTCGTCCAGGATTTGTAGCCTCTCGATTACCTCTAGAGAAATCAAGTTCATGTCGGTTGCACTGTCAAGTAACACTTTCGTGACCTTGAGGTTGTGTATTGTCAATGAAACCAACAACGGCAAGCACCCGACCGTCGTTGTGCGATCAGGGTGGTCCTCATCATCGAAAATGAGAGGCATGTGTGACCACTTGAGGGGCTTCTAAGCATATGCGACTGTCTTCGCTGTGCTGACCTCACGCACCCACTGTTTAAGCTGGCAGTGAGAGGAATGCAAAGATGCACCCCTGTCAATGGGCATTGCTTTTGTTGCCTTCTGGAATTCATGCTCACTGGATTCATTGTCATCTTCCTCTTCATTTTCATCATCTTCTTCTTCCTTACCCCGGACCCGTGCATGTTTCTCTTTCTACTGATTGGCCTTGTCGTAGTGCCCTCCTCGGCCACCACGACCCTTCTTACCAGATCCACTAGTACCATCTTGGCCCTTCTTCTTGTCGCGCTTCTCATACTCAGCCTTTTGCTTTTCATCTAGCTATTCTAGTTGTCGGCACTCTTGGAGCTCGTGACCCTTGGTACGGTGAATCTTGCAGTATGGCCCGTCAGACTTGTCGGCTTTCTCGCCCTGCAGCTACCTGGCAATCAGCTCATGAAGTAGCTTCCTTGCTAGAGCTTTTTTTTGGGTCTCTTGGCGGAACTAGAGTTGCCGAACCCTTCCACCGACATAACCACCTTGCCCTTGCACTTCTATTGCGCTTCCAGCCTTCCTTTTTCGGGGTGGCAGCGTCATCATCCTGAAAATCAACTTCAGCGCCAGCATCTTCCTCGGGAAGCCTTCTCCCCTCCTCGGCACACTCACATTTTTCCACCAACGTCTAGAGCCCATTGACGGTCTTCGGCCGCCGTATGTTTATCTTTTCTCGCATCTTGCAATTGCGCATGTTCGTGTGGAATGCGGCAATCATAGCTCCATGATGCACATCTATTATGCTGCGGTGTAGACGGATGAACCATTGTATATATCTGCACATATTTTATCCCTTTCTTTGTGGGAGCACTTGCAAGTCACTGGGCCATCCAGGGCCTTCCTGCGCCCCAATGAAGGCACCAACAAACTCATTACATAGATTTGACCACGAAGAAATGGATTTCTTTGGTAAGTTCATCAACCAAGACCTCACATTGGGTTCGAGTACCAATGGGAAATGGTTGGCAAGGATCTTTTCATCCCTTCCTATAGAAGCTTGCATGGAAATTGTGTAAATGCCTTGGAATTCTGCCAGGTCAGCTTGTCATCGTACTTCTCTAGTACTTCTGGCTTGAACGCCCGAATAGACGGCTAGCGGACTTGCCGCTGCTCAAGTGTGAAAGCGGGGCACCCAACTTCGTAAGGTACGTACCCGCCAACAACGGGTGTAGGCTCATCAATTATTGGGTAGTTGTGTTCGTTGGATTGACGGCACGCCTCCCGCATTGTTCAATGGAGGTACGGGCATCTTTCGCTCACCTATCTAGCAACACCTGTCATTTATCTTGCCACGTCTACGGATCTGAAGACGACATCGACACTTTGTCGAGCTTAGCAATTTGTTGGGTTCACTGCGACTACTGACGTTGTTGTTGGGGTTGTTGCTATGGAGGCGACTACACCATTGGTGCACCACCTACAACATGCCTTTAGTTTGAGCTACCGGTGCTGTTTGCGGACACCGTGAATGCTCCGTCAACTAGGTTTTGTTAGTTTATGCAAATCCAATGAAACTTTGGATGGTGGCTCTCCACTCATCCATCTTGTCTTCCATTTGAGGGAAATTCAATAGCATTTGGGCCCATGCCAATGCCTTCGTCACAGTTGAAGGCATATTTGAGAGTGAGAACGCGATCTCGCTTGAGTCCTGGTAGAGCCAGTGTTGTGGGTGGTCACGATCACCTATTGGGCCACATGCCCCTTTGTGGTTCAGCAGAGAGGAGATCATGTTGCACAAAGAGCGAAGGCCACGATGTAGCATGGCGATGAGACTTTGGTAGTTTTACCAAGGTTCGGGCCACTGTGAACCATAAAACCTACTCCTGCTTTGGTGGATTGGATTCAGGAACACGACTGTGGGTGTTCTAGGAACCGGGGTACCCAGACATGCCTGCCTGCGGCCCACAGAGTGGCTCCCTCGACAGCCTGGTACGGCCCACCTTCAGCACCGACAACACAAGACCCTCGTGATGGTCCAAGCCTCGCGAGGCAGATGCCATCAAGACCTCTAGAGGGAGCAGCTAGCCTAGATCGGCTCCTGAGGAGCAGAGATTTCTATGTAGGCACCTACCTCGTGAGGTCTGGATGATGCAAGCCATGACGACCAAGGCTAGGCGGGCGATAGCGGGCGTAGTACAACTTGTTTCCTCTTTGGTGCTAAAGAGGCAAGCGCAGGCGCGTAGTCCAGAGGAATCAGCCAAAGGTTTCCATTTCCGTGCTACAAGACCAAGACTGCCAGGACAATAGGACAGAGGTCTTCACCGAGCCCACCACTACATCACCACCAGAGGCTTTGCAGGCGAAGACCACCTTTCATCAGGATAGGATGTACTATTTGTCTCCCTTCAAAGTTGGCCGTTGTGGGATCGCTTCCCGCCTTCATTTTGGGGGAAGAGGACCAAGGCCACTATAAATATAGGTTAGCCACCACCATAGAGAGGACCCGGTTCCCATCGAATGCACACCCACACCAGCACACCCCAACACAAGAACAGACCTCCTGAGGTAGTTCTTCCTCTGTACTAGTTCTTCCATAGCCTTCAATAAGGCTAATCCACCACAAAGCAGGAGTAGGGTTTTACACCGCAAGGTGGCCCAAACCTGGGTAAACTGCCATGCCTCTTTCCTTTCGTATTCATCGAGCTAGGCTGTGGGGGCAACGAGTTGGTAGGCTGGGGAGATTTATTTCTTCGCATGCACCCCAGAGTTCGAATATTTCTTGGGTTTGCAGAGCCCTGAATCCAACAACAACGAAACGCAACGCCCAAGCGCGGCAAGGTGGCATTCGGCACTAAATGCAGCATTTGGCGTGCCGGGTAGGGGTGCGTCGGAGCCTCTCTCCCGCCGGCTGATTCCCCACTGTTTCGCCGTCCACATGGCCGATGCTCGTCGAGTTCATGCTAAGCGTCGGGCTGCCCTCGACGCCCGCGTCGCCCAGACAGCACCTGTGGGCGACGGCGCCCCCCCATCGTTCCCATCGCCTATGGCGAAAGCCTCCACCAGTCCTGTGGTCCATGAGTGGCAGGCCTCGTCGTTGCAGCATTTTGTGTGCCGTGATGGACACACAGCCACCCCATCGCTGACTTCGGCAGGGTGGCAGTGGACACATAATGCATACAAATGTCACACGAATACATCAAATGTCATACATAAGAACAACATCCGACTACAGATGAAACACAAACATAAACTCAAACGACATCCACCCTACTAGACCATGTTGCCGACTAGGAACCTGTCCTAAGAACGACGACAAAGAAGAACTCCAAAACAACTAAACATCGCTCTCACGTCATGATCATCGCATAACATGTACCTGCAGCTGTTGTTGTAGTAATCTGTGAGCCACGAGGACTCAGCAATCCCATTACCATGGGTATCAAGACTAGTAAAGCTTAATGGGCATGGAATGGATAGGTGGTGAGGTTGCAGCAAGCGACTAAGCATTGTATGGTGGCTAACTTACGAGTACCAGAGTAAGATGAGAAACTACACATACGGTCGCAAACTAGTAATGATCAATAAGTGATCCTGAACTACTTACGTTCAAGCATAACCCCACCGTGTTCACTTCTTGACTCACTCGAAAAGAGATAGTCACGGTTACACACGCGGTTGGTGTATTTTAATTGAATTTAGTTCAAGTCCACTACAACCGGATATTAACAGATTCCAATCTGCCACATAACCGCGGGCATGACTCTCGAAATTTTAAACCCTGCAGGGGTGTCCTAGCTTAGCCCATGACAAGCTCACGATCCATGGAGACAATCCTCCATCTCGGGACCCTCTGATCAGACTCGGAATCCCGGTGCACAAGACATTTCAAAAATGGTAAAACAAGTCCAGCAAGACCTCCCAACATGCCGACACCCTGATAGTAGCTGCACGTATCTCGTCTCAGGCCACGACGGATGAGCGACGCGTACATGTGCCAAAATAACCCAGGTTGCCCTGGGGCAGCCGCACACAATGCTCTAGTTTGGACCAACACTCATGAGGAGCATTGGCCTGGGGGTTTATTAAGAATCCTCGAGTGCTAGCCGGTCCCTATGCAAGTTTTAGTTATTATTAGGCAAATGGTAAAACCAATGTTGGGCCTGGCTGGAAGAGTTTTATTCAAAGCAAACTGTCAAGAGGGGCCCATAAACCGTCATCGTGTTAGGGACGCAAAATCAAGGAACATAACATCGATATGACGGAAACTAGGGAGGCAAGAGTGGAACAAAACACCAGGCAAAAGGCCAAGCCTTCCACCCTTTACCAAGTATATAGATGCATTAATTAAATAAGAGATATTGTGATATCCCAAGATAACCATGATACCCATGTCCCAACATGGAACAACCTGCAACTGCACCTGCAACTAGCAACGCTATAAGAGGGGCTGAGAAAAGAAGTAACATAGCCAAACAACAGTTTCCTAGGATGGTGGAAAAAGGTTAGAGGCTGTTTCATGGCATATTGGGAGGCTTGATAAACAAGTGGTAGGTAGCGCGACATAGCGATAGCATCGAGTCAACTAGCATAGCAATGATAGTAGTGAGATCCAAGGTGACGGTCATCTTACCTGAAATCCCACTAGGAAGAAGATCCAGTCCATGAAGAAGGCGAACCCACATAGACGAACCAAGCGTAGTCGAGCGAATCCTCACGATCGCAGTGAAACAGGAACTATCAAGAAGAAGCATAACCAGAAAGAAGCAAACAACATGGTAAACACACAACACATAAACATGACATCATGCTCACCCAAGTAAGATGCATGACAAGGCTACATGATGCTACTCATGGCAAGAGATGATGCATACAAGAACATCACATCAAAGCAAATTTAAATGAGGCCAGAAACAACACAGAACAACTCCGTAAAGTCCCCCATATGCAAATTTCGAAATTGGTCCAGATCTGAACAAAACATTAAGTTAAAGTTGTTAAACAGCAAGTTAAAGTGCACCAAGATGATCTACGCGTCTTTCTAGTCAGGTTACATATAAGGTTCATTTAATTCGGAGCTACGACCTACAAGATATGGCCAAAACAAGTTAAGCATGGCATTGATGCAAATGCAAGCAAAACACAATCATAAACACTCCAAATCATGGATGCAACAGGGCATGATGAAACTACATGCAAAACCAAGCAAGTTTCATATAGAGCATCCACCAAATGGAGCCACGGTTCAACACATCCACACGAAACAAGTTTAAAGGACAAGCTGTCCAAGACAGCAACTAGGCATCTTACAGGCACCATAACAACATGCTACAAGAACAAGATTGACACAACCATGACATGAACTTGAAGAACAGGTAACATGCTTCAAAAAACATCAAGGTTCAGGTTCATAGTCATCATGATTAATCCAACATGATCAATGCAACAAGCCACTTTATAACACAAATTATGACGGTGAAAAACATGGCATACATGTGAGTAGAAATAACATGTTGACATGTTGGAGGCATGAAACAATGATGCTACAGTGCAAGATCATAGCAACCAAAAGCATGGCATTAAAGTACAGGCTATACATGACAAAACATGATTACTAAGCATCTCGATATAACCCCTATATCAATGGCAATCATCGAGACAAGCAAGTTATAACAGAGTAAGGCTGAAAACAGATTCATGATGCCCACTTTGAGACAACAAAATTATGGGCTACAAGAACATTTCATGGCATCCAAGGGCATTTTAAAAATGTACATGTAGAGCACTACAAAACATGATCACTGAGGTACTTCTAGAAACCACTAAAACATGCTCAAAACATCATGGCAAGATGGCAAACGATAACAGATTCATATACTTGGTAGGAACAGTGACAAGTAGGCATGTTTGCAAGCTTGGTTAACTCAACATAAAGCATATCATGGCATGTGAATACAACCAACAACAAGAAGGCATACTTTTGCAGCTACTCATGTAAAGAACATAGTCATAGGATGCATTGATTACTAGCTATTACATGCCAAAACTGAACTTACTGATAATAGGCTGACAGAAACATTCTTGAGTAACTTGAGGGCATGGTAATGATAAGCTACAATAGGCCATAATTGCAAACAAGGGCATGGACTGATAGACCATAACAAGTTCTACAAAACATCTTTACTGACCATCTCTAGATTATGGATGTATTCACTTGTAGCATCAAGTTAACATGGCAACATAATGTAGCAGATTCAGACTTCACAGAAAACTCGTCTAAAATCAGAAACAACAAGTAGGTCACTTTGCAAGCTTGTGCTAGTCACCATAGAGCATATCAAAATATGTGGATTGCACCACTGTAGAGATGGCACGAATGTGCTCCTAAAACATGTTGACATGATGCTCACACGATAATCACACAATAATGCTATGAAAAAAACAAATCAACAACTTTCAACAATTTCCAGCGGATTATATCATTTAGCACTTTCGCAATGATGATTATGGCATGTAGATGAACTCAAACAGGCATGCAACAACAACCATCATGTAGAGCACTCTGAGATGAGCATTTTGACATAACATACACTCCAATTAAATAAACATGCACAAAGTTACATGCCTCACAAAAATGCAATATGATGTTTGAAATTTGGGACAGCAGAAAAGGACAAGCTGAAACTGGGCGCACTATAGCATACAACGCACCGAGCGAGAGATAGAGCTGGACCGGGGCTCACCTAGCGGGCTGTGGCCCAGGACGATGAGGAGGCAGGCCTGGCTGGCCTGCGGGCCGGGGAGTCTGGAGTCGGGCTGATGGTGGAGTTGGGCCGGGGCCCACTCGGGTGCTCCTGATCCGACTAGGATCGAGCGGTGGTGCGGTGAGAGGATGCAGCGGCGAGGGCAACTTGGTGGATCTCTGGCGAAGGCCGGACGACGGTGTGGCGGGGTGGTTCCGGCCAGATCCGGCCGGCCGGTGCCGGATTCGGGCGGTGATGAGACGGACGAAGCTCGGGGCAGCGAGGAAGTCAAGGGCAGCGTTGGCGGTTCCTGGAGGTCCGGCAGGCGGAGGTCAACGGTGGCAGGGCGGGTTGTCTTTCGGGCATGCGGTGGGCGGATGCGGGCGGCGGCGGCGGCACGTGCACGGTCTCGGGCAGGCCGGCCTCGGGCTCACGGGTCCGCGCGGCGGTGAGAGGAGCGGGTGAGGTGGCGGCGTCGGATTGGCTGTGGATGCGACGGTTGCTGAGGTGGCGACCTCTGACTGGCCGGGCGACGTGGCTGGTGGCGGTGGATTCGTCTGGCGGCGGGCGGACATGTTCGGCAGCGCGAGGAGGAGGGGGCTAGGGTTTTATCTGAGATTTGGACGATGGGGGCTGTTTATATTGGAATAGGGAGCTAGGAGAGGGCTATGGAGGTGCTGTTTTCGCCCACACGATCATGATCCAACGGCGAAGAGCATGGAGGTGGTTTAGATGGGCTACAGGGCTATTGTGAAGGGGTGCTGGGCTGCAAAGAGAAAGAAGTCCAGCGGTTAACGCGGTTAACCATTGGGGCATCGAACGACCTCCAAATGGAATGAAATTTGACATGCGGTCTACCGGTGATATACCAAGACCGCTGGTCAACTCTCAGCCCATTCTGAGAACATTTTTCTCCCGCTCACGAAATGAGATCTAGAAGGTCCAGCGTGTGCATGTGAGAGTGTTGTTTTCCAAAACGGACAACGGAGAAAGCTGGGTGTAGCTACCAGACCTCAGATGGCCAAGTCTCTGTGCTTCAGTGTCATCCCTGGATCGGTTATGCTAACACATACAGTACTCGATGGATTTATAACAGAGTGGCAATCACACACCTATTACATCGAATGCCTCAAGAGAGAACTTATTACAATAACATGGCTTCAGGCCATCTAATACGATAACAGCGGAAGGCTTGGAAGATAAAGTGAGTCCATCAACTCCAACGGCATAGCTGAGCTGCACGGCAACGACCTAACGAACCTTACTCCTCGTCTGAAATGTCTGCAACATCATACGTTGCAGCCCGAAAATGGGTCAGCACATGGAATATGCTGGCAATGTAACATAGTAGAGCAAGAACAGAATAATGCTATCACTACATGCATATTTGGCTGGTGGAATGCTCTATGGTTATAATTTTTGCGAAAAGCCAATTTTTCCCTACAACAAAGGAATAGATTTTAATTTTGACTATCATGGTAGTTGAAACATCATTGAGAAGGTTCCTCCAACTCAATCCCAATTAAAGTGATTAACATCCCAACAGTATTAATTAAGAATGGTGAGATTCATGTGATAATCCAAATACTATATACTCAAGAATTGTCCATAACCGGGGACACGGCTAACCATGATTATATTATACACTTTGTAGAGGTTTGCACACTTTTCCCCACAAGACATGATCGCCTCCGTTGGATTTCTCGCACTACACGATGTTTGAGAAACGGATGACCAAGACACAGTCTTTCAGAAACATTAACTCTCTACTCCGGACAAACCATACCAAACCTACATCCCACTACCTGCTGATCTGCCTCTTCAAGAGCTTCACGTAACTTACTCAAGTATGCTTGAGCCCATAATAGCTTGTGGCTGCACACAGAAGTTTCTAGCATGAATCACCTCAGTTCCCTTTGAGCCTGGGTGGCGGTCCATGGGAAGATCACACGGGTACTCTAGGATTTCCAAGACAATACAGGCAACACTGGGTTCCCCAGGTGCCTCAATCCACCCAAATGTTACATTAAGTTGCCACCTTAAGTTGAACCCTTAATTAACAATCTCACAGCTATCATGGATTTCACTCAAACCCAAACCACGTCTATGAGCATAGCATAGCATAGTAATATAAGCAGCGTAGAAGTAACTCCCAGGGTTTGAATGTAACAGGGTAATAGGTTCTACCTCAACAACTACTTCCCAACCCACATGTTAATGACATCCTAATCATGCAATGTGTGAGGATTGGAACTAATGCATAAAAACTGGGTGATAAAAGGGATATGATCAAAGTGTTAATTCCTTGCTGACGGTCTGCGAAACCTAGGGACTCGTAGTAGCACGCTTCGCACTCCGGGTGTTCTATCGCAAACAAACAATAACATACATAAGCAACAAGCAAGAGATGCACAAGCAAAACTCAAATAAAAGAGATTGACCAGAAGGTTCAACTTAAGAACTCAGGTTCGCAAAAAGAATCAAATCAAACGGAGCAACAAAACTCAAACGGCGAAAAAGAGAAGTTTCGTTTACTAATATGAACCTAGGTCAAATTTTACAGTAGCAAAAACTTATTTGAGTTGGTTAAATGGAAAGAGGGTTTTGAGACAAAGATCTAGGCGCTTGAATCGCCTGATTCTAACTAACGAGTGAAAAGATAAACAGAAACTAAGATCGGATCAGAAATCACAATTGAGAAAAACTCGCGGAATAAATCTGATAAAAGAAATCTGACGAACAGACTAATGATCGAGCGTTCGTTAGCTGTAACTAATGGGCGAAAACCCGTTCATTAAAACGAACGTACGGACGAATGTCCGCTGACTAGAAGAACCAAGAAAAACCGGCGACGGATCCGGCGGCTACCTCCGGCAGGGCGAGGGCGGCGGCGGGGCGACGACTGGCGGCGGCGGCGGCAGGCGGCGGCCGCGGCGGACGGTGTGGGCGGCTGCGGTGGCGGCAGGCGGTGGCAGTGGTGGAAGTGGTGGCTGCGGGGCGGCTGCGGTGGTGGTGGTGGGGCTCGGCGACGGGCTTTAAAGGGGGGGCTTGCTTGGGTGAGGGGGCGCCCGGGGAGGAGTTCGAGCCGGACTCTCCTCGGCATCTGTGCCGGGCACGGCGGCGCGGGCAAAGGAGGCGGTGGCGCGGGCGGGCCGGCCTGGCTCGGCTGGGCCTTAGGCCCAGTCGGGCACGGGAACTTTTTTTCTTAAAAAACAAATTTCTGCCGACCGAAATAAAATCCTAGAAAAATAAATAAAAATCTAAAAATGCCAAAACAAATTTTCACCGGCTCAATAAAATATTTAGAACGGGATGAACATTTTCTTGGCCCTAAAATGCAATTTTGAAAACGTGCAATTTTTCTAATGCAAATAAAATCCGAATAAAATCAAATAAATGATTTTAATATTTTTCCTCGAATATTTCCATTATTTTGGAGAAGTCATATTATCTAGTCTCATTTATTTTAATTTGAAATATTTTCTGGAGAGAAAAATAATTAAAATAAAAAAATCCTCGTTTCAATATTTGAGAAAAATCAAATATGAAAACAGGGAAATCCTCAACTCTCTCCGAGGGTCCTTGAGTTGCTTAGGATTTTCGAGGATCGCGAGAGGAAAAGCAAATGAAATATGATATGCATGGATGACTATGTATAACATTCCAAATTGAAAATTTGGGATGTTACAAACCTACCCCCCTTAAGATGAATCTCGCCCTCGAGATTCGGGTTGGCTAGAAAATAGGTGTGGGTGGTCTTTGCGAAGATCATCCTCTCGTTCCCATGTGGCTTCATCCTCGGTGTGGTGGCTCCACTGAACCTTGCAAAACTTGATAACCTTACTGCGGGTGACTCTGCTAGCAAACTCAAGAATCTTTACCGGCTTTTCCTCGTAGGTCAAATCACTGTCCAACTGAATTGCCTCCAAGGGTACTGTATCCCTTAATGGTATATCGGCCATCTTAGCATGACACTTCCTCAGCTGTGAAACGTGAAACACATCATGAACTCCAGACAATCCTTCGGGTAATTCCAACTTGTAGGCAACTTCTCCCATCCGTTCCAAAACACGATACGGTCCTACAAATCTCGGAGCTAATTTTCTCTTAACTCCAAAACATTTCACTCCTCACAAGGGAGATACTCGCAGATATACTCTGTCTCAGATTTTGTAGGTTACCTCTTTGCGTTTGGAGTCCGCATAACTCTTCTGTCTGGACTGACCAATCTTCAATCTATCACGAATCAATTTGACCTTCTCTTCAGACTCCTTGATCAAGTCTGGTCCAAACAACTGTCGATCTCCTACCTCGTCCCACGTCAAAGGTGTTCTGCACTTGTGTCCATACAGGGCTTCAAACGGTGCCATCTTCAAACTGGCTTGGTAGCTATTGTTGTACGAGAACTCTGCGTAAGGCAAATTGTCATCCCAACTAGATCCATAGTCTAGCGCACAGGCTCTCAACATATACTCCAAAATTTAGTTCACTCTCTCGGTTTGTCCATCTGTCTGTGGGTGAAAAGTTGTACTGAACTCTAACCTTGTTCCCAAAGTCTAATGTAACTGATGCCAGAACTTTGAAGTAAACTGTGTTCCTCTATCTGATACGATGTTCCTCGGAACTCCATGCAGACATACGATCCTGGACATATAAATCTTGGCCAACTTTGCACTGGTATAAGTGGTCTTCACTGAGATGAAGTGAGCCACTTTGGTCATGCAATCAACTAATACCCATATGGAATCATATCCTGCTTTAGTCCTGGGCAATCCGGTGATAAAGTCCATGACAAGTTTATCCCACTTGCATTCACGTATCGGCATAGGCTGTAACAGTCCTGCTGGCTTCTGATGTTCTGCCTTCACTCTCTGACATACATCACATACAGCTACATACTCGGCAATATCCTTCTTCATACCGGTCCACGAGAAACGTTCCTTCAAATCTAGATACATCTTGGTGTTTCTGGGGTGTATCGAGTATGGTGAGTCATGAGCCTCTTGAAGTATTAACTTCCTGATTTCTTGGTTATTGGGCACATAGACTCTGTCCTCAAACCATAGGGTATCGTGCTCATCTTCACAAAAACCTTTGGCCTTTGCCTTGCTCATCTTCTCCTTTATCTCGGCAATCTCCTTGTCCTCCTTCTGAGCTTCCCGAATCTTGTCTAGTAATGTCGACTGGACCTCCATTGTTGCAACGGATCCTCTAGGAACAATCTCCAATCGAAGTTCCATGATATTCTCTGCTAACTCCTTCGGCAATCCCTTACTTTCAAGGATATTAGCATAACTCTTCCTGCTCAAGGCATCTGCTACAATATTGGCCTTTCCTGGATGATAGTGTAGCTTCATGTCTATCACACCCTAGCTAGTTCATGCATTAGAGTGATAGCATCATGTTTAAATTTCCCAGAAAAATGAAATGGGGATGATAGAACCCCCAGCACCCCCCTTAAACCACTAGGGTTTACTAAAATCTTTTTCAATGAACCTGAAATGCCCTTCTAAAAAGTCTACCCTTTTTGTTTTGGGTTAAAACCTTTGACAAAAATGGTGAAAAAATTTCTAGGACATCTTAAGGTCATTGGATTAACTCATATAGTATTTGCATTTGGGCATTTAAATGCTACAAAATATTTTAAATGCTCAAATAATTCTAGAAATAAGTGTGGGCTGTTGGAAATAATCTAAAAAGAGCCTATGATTATTTTCAGGATTTTTGTAAGTGCCTAACTATTTTTAATAAAGCCACAAACTTACAGAAAAATAGAAAAAGAAAAACAAAGCAAGCAGAGGCTTACCTGGCGCCCACCTAGCAGGCCCACCTGCCGGCCCAGCCCAGCCACTGCTCTAGTGAGCTGCTTGGCTTGGCCAGGTAGGTGCTCGACGCCGGCGCCTGCGCGCGCCATGCAGTTGCCTGCCGCCCTGCTTCCTCCCCTCGCAATGTTGCCGCCCTGGCTCGGTCACCCACTCCTCCCCCAAGCTCGCAGACACGCCTCTCTCTCCCCAGCTCCTCTCCCTCGCTCTCCCGCACCATGGCCGACGCTGCTGCGCCAGCGCCACCATGCTAACCGTGTCCGCCGTCGTCCCCGTGCCGCGTCACCGTGTCCACTAGCTCCGCCATTGTCGACTACGTCGAGCAGGCTAAGCCCCGAGCACTCGCCCGCTCTGGAGTCACCGCTGACCCCGTCTCCCCCAACTCCGGCCGTCGAGATCGCCATCATCTCCCCGCTCAGCTCCGGCCTTCCCCGAGCCCGCTTCGACGCTTGCTGCAATCGCCTTGAGCCCAGCTCCATCCTCCTCCTCTCCACTAACTCCCTTTGCACCATGTGCACCGCACCACGCTCACCCGAGCACCCGCCGCTGCCGAGCTCGTCGCCGACGTGACTCCGGCCACCCACCGGCCACACCATTACGACCAACGCACTCACCACACTCGCAGGAGCCCGTAGCACCACTCCACACGCCTCGCCGTGCCCTGTAGCCTCGGTTTCGACCTCGCCCGAACTCTGGCGACCGCCAAGGTCGTCGTCGGCGACGTTTTCGGCCACCCCAGCTCCACCCACTGCCACCACTCGATGCGGCTTGCTCCCAGCTACGCGTAGATGCTCTCCGCCGCCCATTTGGTCACCGGAACGCGTAGATGCACTTCCATCGCCGCGTCTGGCCTCGCCTGCGGCTAAACGCCGGCGGGTTTGAACCGTTGACTTTGACTGGGTGGGCCCAGGTTGACTCCCCTGAGTCTATGACAAGTGGGCCCCCCTCTGCTAATTAACCTAGGGTTAGCACTAACTAATTTTAGTTAGTTTAGGTCACTGACATGCGGGCCCAGGCCCCACTGACAGTTTAGTTAGTATTAACTTAACCATGTTAATTAGTTGTTTCACTGACATGTGGGTCCCAGCCATCAGGTTTGACCTGGGCTGGCGCCTTTGACTCGCTGACGTCACAGTGACGCAATGCTGACGCAGTTATTTATTTTCTGGATTTAATTTGATATAGGAAATTCCAGAAAATAGCCAAAACTTCTAAAAATCATAGAAAATTAACCATACCTCCAAATCAAACAATTTATATATGAAAAATGATAAAACAAATTCAATCTTTCCATCTGTAATGGTTTCATGCATGACAAAACACATTAACCTTGCTATTTAGGTGAAACAAGCTAATACACTTATAATGCATAAGAACTTAAGCTACCATTTGAATCTTTGATTCAAATGGACCCATTTCAACTTGTTTCACATTGCATTAGGTAGGACACCTCATTTTGCCATGTCATAGCATGCATTATATTGTTGCATATTAGCATGTGTTGATTATATTATGTGTTGTAACACCCCGGATGTAACTTTCCCTATTTGTACTCCAACTCTTGCCGTTTCCGGCGTTAAGTTAATTTATTTCCTCGGGTTTTGTCTCCGTGTGTTGTTGCCGTTTTCATGCATCTCATATCATGTCATAATGTGCATTGCATTTGCATACGTGTTCGTCTCATGCATTTGAGCGTTTTCCCCGTTGTCCGTTTTGCATTCCGGCGCTTCGTTCTCCTCCGGTGGCCATTTCTAGCTTTCTTTGGTGTGTGGGGATTAAACATTTCCGTATTGGACCAAGACTTGCCAAGCGGCCTTGGTTTACTACCGGTAGACCGCCTGTCAAGTTTCGTACCATTTGGACTTCGTTTGATACTCCAACGGTTAACCGAGGGACCGAAAAGGCCTCGTGTGAGTTGCAGCCCAACACCCCTCCAATTTGGCCCAAAACCCACAAAACTCTGCTCCATGTCCTAGAGCGTTCGATCACGATCGCGTGGCCGAAAATCGCACCTCATTTGGACTCTCCTAGCTCCCTCTATGCCTATATATACACCCCTCCGTTTTCGGATCTTCTTCCTCCCCGAAACCCTAAAAACTGCAGCTCCGCGTGCCGGACATTGTCCGTCCGGGCCGGACACACCGCCGCCGCCACTCCCACGCCATCACGTGGCGCGCAGCCGCCGCCTCCCGCCGAAGCCCGCGCACCCGGGCCAGGCCCCCCGCGGCCCGAAGGCCAGCCGCCGCCGCCTGC
>NC_041386.1:396765256-396767580 GCF_002162155.2 Triticum dicoccoides
GCCGCCTCCACGCGCCGCCGCCTCCGCCCGCCACCACCGCGCCGGCCGGAGCCGCCCCGGCCTCGCCTCCCCTCTTCCCCGGCCGGCGAACCCACTCCGGCGAGCTCTAGCCCGCCGGCGAGCCTAGATCCACCTCGGGAGGCACGCCCCGATCCAGATCCGCGGTTGCTACAGTAAACCCTAATTCGGGGTAGTTTTTTTCGCCAAGTCCCGGATATTTTTAGTCCAAGTTGCTCTGTTCGCAGCTCCGTAACTTTGCATCCGTAGCTCCGATTTGGGCATATAGCATATCAAAATGTTCATCTTAGAGAGTACATCGTTTCATCCCATTGCATCATTTTCATTTGAGCTCATCTTGATGCCCGCAATGCTGTTAGAAGAGGGCTACTTGAGTTAATTGTCAGATATGTTACTCCGTTTAGCACTTTTGTCATTTTTGCCATGATTATTGTGTGCATGATATGCCCGTGAGTTCTTCATATGTTTTGTTAAGGGTTTTTTTCATCTCTCCAGAGGTGCAACCCATGCATTTTTAGGATGTGTGTGGTGACTTGTGCAAGCTTGCCAAGTGGTGCACCCGGTAAATCTGTTTTCGGGGACATAGTAATTTCACTAAGTCCTGGGATTGTTTAGTTCACGATGCCATATGTTTGTGTTGTTTCCTAGTGATCCGTGCCTCTTTTGAGGATGATCAGTAAGGGAGTTTTGTTAATATTTTAGTGCTCTATCCATCCATGTCTTTGTTTGCAATTATGGAGCACACTAGCTTGAGTCAATCGAGTTGTACTTTTGCTTCGTTGCGAATCTGGGCAGATCGTCAACTTGTTTGCGATTTTGCCGATGTTATTGTAGTTGATCCGTGCATGCTATGCCATTGTTCTTGCCATGTCTAGCTTGAATTTTGTGCCTTGTTCAGGGATGTATGCTTGTCTTGCCATGACTTGCACCGTAGTGAGTGCATCGAGCTCGTAAACATGCCTTCGTGAGTTATGTTTCAGCATGTCCCAGTTTTCACTAAGTCTGGAAGCTGATTATGTTTTTGCTATGTTCGTGTGCTTGTTAGTATATTTTGTGATCCCTTTTGGCTCAAGGTCACTAAGGGACTTTTGTTAAGCTTGTTGAGTAGCTCCATGACATGTCTTTCTTTGTCATGTTCAGGTCCTGTAGCATGTTGTTTTGTTGCTCCGAAGAGGGCTATATGATCTGAAATTCCAGACAAATGTTAATTTCACTAAGTCTGAGATCTGTTTACCATTTGCGTTTTTGCCATGCTTGTTTGAACCTGTTAATGGATGATTTGGCCGTAGCTCAGTGCTAGACTTTTGTTAAGCATCTTGTGTGCATCCCTGCCATGTATTTTGCTGTCATGTTTGCTGGCTGTAGCAGGTTCATTTCATTGCATTTAGATGCCTACTTGTTGTAAATCGCAGACCGGTGTCATATTTGAATCGCTTGCCATTTCCAAACCGTAACTCCGATTCCGGCGTTCTTTATATCGTTTTCAAGCGTTTTCATCTCATCTTTCCAGTGGCACACTTGGATTTCCATGTTGAGGCCACATTCATGCATTTTCCTGTCATATCTTGCATTTTGCATCCCGCATCGCGTCCCGCATAGCATATCATCATTTCATCATATTGCTTGGTCTTGCACGTGGTTGATTGTATCCTTGTTGCTTGTTTGTCTTGTTTGGGTAGAGCCGGGAGACGAGTTCGCTAACGAGGAGCCCGTTGAGTTTGCTTTCGAGGATCCAGTCAACTCTGACAACTGTGCAGGCAAGATGATCATACCCTCGAAATCACTACTATCTTTGCTATGCTAGTTTGCTCGCTCTTTTGCTGTGCCATTGCTACGATGCCTACCACTTGCTTGCAAGCCTCCCAAATTTCCATGTCAAACCTCTAACCCACCATTGTCCTAGCAAACCGTTGATTGGCAATGTTACCGCTCTGCTCAGCCCCTCTTATAGCGTTGCTAGTTGCAGGTGAAGATTGGAGGTCGTTCCTTGTTGGAACATCTTTTATTTACGTGTTGGGATATCATTATATTGCCATGTTATCTTAATGCATCTATATACTTGGTAAAGGGTGGAAGGCTCGGTCTCTCGCCTAGTGTTTTGTTCCACTCTTGCCGCCCTAGTTTTCGTCATATCGGTGTTATGTTCCCGGATTTTGCGTTCCTTACGCGGTTGGGTTATAATGGGAACCCCTTGATAGTTCGCCTTGATTAAAGCTTTTCCAACAATGCCCAACATTGGTTTTACCATTTGTCACCTAGCCTTTGTCTTTCCCTTGGGTTCTGCAGACTCAAGGGTCATCTTATTT
>NC_041386.1:396767731-396806329 GCF_002162155.2 Triticum dicoccoides
AGTGCTCCTCTGAGTGTTGGTCCAAACTAGAGCCCCTTGCAGCGCCACCTCGGGGAAACTCGAGGGCTGGTTTTAGTTGTACGGATTGCTTATCTGAGTGTGCCCTGAGAAAGAGATATGTGCAGCTCCTATCGGGATTTGTCGGCACATTCGGGCGGTGTTGCTGGTCTTGTTTTAACCTGTCGAAGTGTCTTGAGTTACCGAGATGCCGAGTCTGATCGGAACGTCTTGGGAGGAGGTCTATTCCTTCGTTGACCATGAGAGCTTGTCATGGGCTAAGTTGGGACTCCCCTGCAGGGATTGAACTTTCGAAAGCCGTGCCTGCGGTTATGGGCAGATGGGAATTTATTAATGTCCGCTTGTAGATAACTTGAACCTTAATTAATTAAAATGAATCAACCGAGTGTGTTACCGTGATGGCCTCTTCTCGGCGGAGTCCGGGAAGTGGACACGGTGTTGGAGTAATGTTTGCGCAGGTTATTCTCTAGTTTCTCGCTCGTGCTTTGCCTCCTCTTCTCGCTCTCCTTTGCGAATAAGTTAGCCACCATACTTGCTAGTCGCTTGCTGCAGCTCCACTCATATTTTACCTTGCCACACCTATAAGCTTAAATAGTCTTGATCACGAGGGTGCGAGATTGCTGAGTCCCTGTGGCTCACAGATTACTATTATACCAGATGCAGGGCCTGATGATTCCGCTCCAGGAGACGTGTGTGAGCTCAAGTGGGAGTTCGACGAAGACTCTCAACGATACTATGTTTCCTTTCCCGACGATCAGTAGTGGTGCCCAGGTGGGGGTGAACGGGACCGTTGTCGCATGTTGGGTTCTCTTTTATTTTGGCGCCATAGTCGGGCCATGAGTGTTTGGATGATGTAATGTTATTTATGTACTTGATTGACGTGGCGAGTGTAAGCCAACTATGTTATCTCCCCTTTTATTATTATTACATGGGATGTTGTGAAGATTGCCTAACTTGCGACATATGCCTTCAATGCGATTATGTCTCTAAGTCGTGCCTCGACACGTGGGAGCTATAGTCGCATCGAGGGTGTTACAAGTTGGTATCAGAGCCTTCCCCGACCTTAGGAGCCCCATTGCTTGATCGTTTTTAGTGGCCGAGTTGTGTCTAGAAAAATGTTTTGAGTCATTAGGAATTATATATCGGAGAGATTAGGAATTCTTTTTACTTCCCAGTCTCCTCATCGCTCTGGTAAGGCATCCTGACGTAGAGTTTTGACTCTTCTCTTCTCAAATTTCACTAAAAAAAATTTAGGATCACGCGGGTATCTTGGAATCGTTCCGATGGTTTTATGATGAGAACATTGTCTTGGTGCCTCCTGTCAGGGGTTTAGTGGAAGTGTCCCAGGGAGTTGAGCTCTGAGGTGTTGTCATCATAATTTTATCGTTGCAATTCTGAAATACTTGAGTTTAGTACGCCGACATCGAAAATCTCTTTTATGCAGTTCGTTGGTGAGATAACCTCGACGCCACCCAGTACTGGGGCGGGAGTTCGGGAGTATCGCCATAACTTGTATAACGGATGCTTTTCGAAGGTTGAGGTAGATGGTTTCCGAAGGTTTCTTGGTTATGTGTTGAAGGATGGATACAGCTGGATGTAGGATTTGCTAGTTTGGGTGAGATATTATGCTTCCCCTGTATCCCCAACACCTGATTGCATAACCGGAAAGGTTCGGGAGTTTCATAGGTGGGAATTCTGGTAGCTCTAGTTTTTCTTCCACGGATATTGGTTTGAGATTGGGATTTCTTACCGATTATTCGTTCTTGATCCGTACCTTGCTGATTTATTTCTCTACCTTAATTCTACGTGGCTTCTCAATTTATGGATATGTGACCATTTCAAGAGGAATGCATTCGTTCATCTTGTTTGGATGTGAAGACTATATGTTGCAATTTTCATTCCGTTGGATTCAGCTTCAATATTTGTCTATCAATGTGCTAATGGTGGTCAACCTCTTCAGGATGGCTCCTCCAACGCGCACGACTCCGAATCCTGATCCGCCACCACCTCCACCTCCTCCAGAGGCATGGCAAGCTGTGATGGCCGCAACCAATGCAAACACACAGCTGATCATGCAAATTCTTCAAGAGCACAATCAAGGCAGTCAAGGGAATCAAGGCAGCAATCAGAGTCACTTTGCTACACTGAACCAGTTCCTTGCTAACGGGCCAAAGACTTTCAGCAATTGTGTTGAGGAAACCGATGCTGACGATTGGCTTGTGGATCTCTGTAAACATTTCGAGTGCAGTAACGTCAGGCCTGAGGACTTTGTTAAGTTCGCTTCCTTCCAACTCAAAGATCAAGCTGCAGAATGGTTCCAGCAGTACAAGGACTCCAGAGGTGGACGTGTTATCACTTGGGATGATTTCTGTCGAGATTTCCGAGCTCATCATATTCCGCAGAGCATGGTTGAAAGCAAGCGTGAGGAATTCTGCAATCTGAAGCAAGGCTCTTTGTCTGTCTATGACTACAACAAGTTGTTTCAGAAGCTCGCCCGCTTTGCCAAGCAGGACGTCCCTGATGAGAAGAGCATGATATATCAGTTCAGGGGTGGTCTCAGAGAAGAAATTCAGCTCACTCTTGTCCTCTTTGATCCCTTGAGATACGATGAGTTCTACAACATGGCATTGAAGCAAGATGCTGCTCAGTTGAGGTGTGATGCTTCCAAGAAGCGAGTCAGAGATGTTACTCCTTCTTCCTCTACTCAAGTGGCCAAGCAGCAGAAGTTTTGGCTTCCTCCTCCTTCGTTCCGTCAGCCGTATCAGCAGCAGAGCAAAGGTGGCAGTGGTTCTTCCAACCCACCCAACCCTGGCTTTCAGAACAAGACTTCGTCTCAACCTCCAAGATCGAGTGTTCCGTATCACCGTCCGCTTTCAGAGATCATGTGCAACAAGTGCCAACAGAAGGGTCACTATGCCAACAAGTGTTTCAACCAGAGGCGTCTTCCTCCTCCTCCTCCTGTCAGATCGGCAAGTACAGCTGTGGTCAAGCATAACCCCAAGCATGCCAAGGTCAATTTGATGAATGCAGCTCAGGCAGAGGACTCGTCATATGTGATCATGGGTAACGTTCCTGTTAATGATATTCCCGCAAAAGTTCTTTTTGACACTGGTGCATCGCATTGTTTCATCTCGAGACCTTTTGCATCTAAGCATGATTTTGTTACTCAAGTGTTGCCGAAGCCGTTGGCTATCGTCTCTCCGGCCCGTCAAATGACATCTCGAGTATGCGTTCCGGATGTTACTATCACTTTGGGTGACTATAAGTTCTTGTCCTCTCCAAATGTTCTTGGTGACTCGGATATTGATCTTATTCTCGGAATGGATTGGCTTTCTAAGCACAAGGCTCAGCTTGATTGTGCTGCCAGGCAGATTCATTTGACTCATTCGTCTGAGGATGTAATTGTCTTTGCCGCTTGGGATAATACCATTCGTCTGTTTTCTCTCAATGAGAAGGGTGAATTGGATGCCATCTCTCAAATTCCAGTTGTTTGCGAATATCAAGACGTCTTTCTAGAAGAGCTCCCAGGAATGCCTCCGCACCGGCCAGTTGAATTCGTTATTGATCTTGAGCCTGGCACGTAACCTATGTGCAAACGTCCTTATAAGATCGGACCTGAAGAGTTGAAGGAGCTGAAGAAGCAACTCGATGAGCAAGAGAAAATGGGTCTTATCCGGCCTAGTTCTTCTCCGTGGGGTTGTGGTGTTCTTTTTGTGAAGAAGAAGGATGGAATGGACCGACTTTGTGTTGATTACCGTCCAGTGAACAAGAAGACCATCAAGAACAAATACCCACTTCCCAACATCAATGAGCTATTCGAACAACTCAAAGGTGCCCAAGTATTCTCCAAGCTTGATCTCCGTATGGGTTATCACCAGATTCGCATTCGTGAAGAAGATATTCCCAAGACAGCATTCAGAACAAGCTTTGGTTCATATGAATACACTATCATGTCTATTGGCCTCGCCAACGCTCCTCCGACGTTCTCTCGCATGATGAACTTCATCTTCAACGCCTACACCAATGACTTCATTTTGGTCTATCTCGACGACATTCTGGTTTTCTCGAAGAACAAGGAAGATCATGCCAAGCACTTGCGCTTGGTTCTTGATAAGCTCAGAGAACATCAGTTCTATGCCAAGTTCTCCAAGTGTGAATTTTGGCTTGATGAGGTTCTTTATCTTGGTCATATCATCTCTGCCAAGGGCATTGCCGTGAATCCTGAGAAGGTGTCTGCAATTGTGAATTCGGAACCTCCTCAGAATGTGAAGCAACTCCGCAGTTTTCTCGGTCTCGCAAGCTATTGCCGAAGATTCATTGAAAACTTTTCTAAGATCGCGAAGCCTCTCTCTAATCTTCTTCAGAAGCACGTCAAGTACGTTTGGTCTCCGGAGTGTGATATTGCTTTCAACACTTTGAAAGACAAGTTGATCACTGCTCCAGTTTTGACTCCACTTGATGAATCCAAGCCGTACGAGGTCTTTTGTGATGCCTCTCTCCAAGGTCTTGGCGCAGTATTGATGCAAGAGAAGAAAGTTGTTGCTTATACATCTCGCTAGTTGAAGCCTAATGAGAAGAACTACCCCACTCATGATCTCGAGTTGGCGGCAGTTGTGCATGCTCTTTTGACTTGGAGACATCTTCTATTGGGAAGAAAAGTGGACATTTTCACTGATGACAAGAGTCTCAAGTACATCTTCACTCAGCCTAATCTCAACCTCAGGAAAACTCGATGGGTCGAAATGATTCAAGAGTATAATCCGAGTATCGAGTATACTCCAGGCAAGGCCAATGTTATTGCTGACGCTTTGAGCAGGAAGGCTTACTGCAACAGTCTGATTCTTAAGCCTTATCAACCCGAGCTTTGTGAAGCTTTCCGCAAACTTAACCTGTAAGTTGTTCCTCAAGGTTTCCTCGCCAACCTTCAAGTCTCTCCTACCTTAGAAGACCAGATTCGCCAAGCCCAGCTTCTTGATGCTATGGTGAAAAAGGTGAAGATTGGGATTGCCAAGAGTCAGTCCAAGTACAAGTGCTAACGCCTTGATGACAAGGACACTCTCTTCTTCGAGGATCGTATTGTTGTGCCCAAAGGTGACCTCCTTAAAGTGATCATGAACGAGGCTCACAATTCTCTCCTCTCCATCCACCCTGGGAGCACAAAGATGTATCAGGACCTTCAGCAAGCTTATTGGTGGACTCGAATGAAGCGTGAGATCGCTCAATTCGTAAATGAATGTGATGTCTGCAGAAGAGTGAAGGCAGAACACCAAAGGCCAGCTGGTCTCCTCCAACCTCTTGCCATTCCAGAATGGAAGTTTGACCGCATTGAGATGGACTTCGTGACTGGGTTTCCAAAGTTCAAGCGTGGCAATGATGCTATATTCGTTGTCATCGACAAACTCACCAAAGTGGATCACTTTCTGCCTATCAAAGAGTCGATCACTGCAGCTCAATTGGCGGAACTCTATACCTCTCATATTGTCTCTCTGCATGGTATTCCTCAAGTGATCTCTTCAGACTGTGGCAACATCTTTACCTCGAAGTTTTGGGATTCTTTTCAGAAGGCCATGGGCACGAACATCCGCTTCAGCACAGCTTTCCATCCTCAAACAAGCGGTCAAGTCGAGCGTGTCAACCAGATTCTTGAAGATATGCTCAGGGCTTGTGTGATCTCCTTCGGCATGAAATGGGAGGATTGTCTTCCTTATGTTGAATTCTCCTACAACAACAGTTTTGAAGCAAGTTCGGGCAAGACCCCTTTTGAAATTCTGTATGGCAGGAAGTGCCGTACCCCTCTCAACTGGTCCGAAACCGGTGAACGTCAGCTTTTGGGTAATGACTTAATCACAGAAGCAGAAGAAATGTGCAAAGTCATTTGTGATAACCTCAAAGCATCCCAATCCCTCCAGAAGAGCTACTATGATAGTAAGCACCGTGATTTGGCTTTCGAGATCGGAGATCATGTTTACCTCCGCGTCTCTCCTATGAAAGGTACTCGTCGCTTCGGTATCAAAGGGAAGCTTGCCCCTAGATACGTGGGACCTTTCAAGATTGTCAGCAAGAGAGGCGACCTCGCCTATCAACTCGAGCTTCGTTCAAACTTTGCAAATGTTCATGACGTGTTCCATGTCTCTTAGCTTCGAAAGTGCTTCAAGACTCCTGACCGCACCGTCAACTTCGAGGACATTGAGCTCCAAGAAGATCTCTCTTATCGTGAGCACCCAGTTGCTATTCTTGAAGAGACTGAACGCAAGACTCGCAACAAGTCAATCAAATTTCTCAGAGTCAAGTGGTCACACCATTCCGACCGTGAAGCTACCTGGGAACTCGAGGATCACCTCCGTTCTGAGTACCCAACGTTCTTTCAGTCCTAGATCTCGGGACGAGATCCTTTCATAGTGGTGCAGTGTTGTAACACCCCGGATGTAACTTTCCCTATTTGTACTCCAACTCTTGTTGTTTCCGGCGTTAAGTTAATTTATTTCCTCGGGTTCGGGTTTTGTCTCCATGTGTTGTTGTCGTTGTCATGCATCTCATATCATGTGATAATGTGCATTGCATTTGCATACGTGTTCGTCTCATGCATTTGAGCGTTTTCCCCGTTGTCCGTTTTGCATTCCGGCGCTTCGTTCTCCTCCGGTGGCCATTTCTAGCTTTCTTTCGTGTGTAGGGATTAAACATTTCCGGATTGGACTGAGACTTGCCAAGCGGCCTTGGTTTACTACCGCTAGACCACCTGTCAAGTTTCGTACCATTTGGACTTCGTTTGATACTCCAACGGTTAACCGAGGGACCGAAAAGGCCTCGTGTGAGTTGCAGCCCAACACCCCTCCAATTTGGCCCAAAACCCACCAAACTCTGCTCCATGTCCTAGAGCGTTCGATCACGATCGCGTGGCCGAAAACCGCACCTCATTTGGACTCTCCTAGCTCCCTCTATGCCTATATATACACCCCTCTGTTTTCGGATCTTCTTCCTCCCCGAAGCCCTAAAAACTGCAGCTCCGCGCGCCGGACATTGTCCGTACGGGCCGGACACACCGCCGCCACCACTCCCACACCGCCACGTGGCGCGCAGCTGCCGCCTCCCGCCGAAGCCCGCGCGGCCCGGGACAGGCCCCCCGCGGCCCGAAGGCCAGCCGCCGCCGCCTGCCCTCCCCGGCCCGCGCCCGCCGCCTCCATGCCGCGCTGCCGCCGCCGCCTCCATGCGCCGCCGCCGCCGCCTCCACACCGCGCCGCCGCCGCCTCCACGCGTCGCCGCCGCGCCGGCCGGAGCCGCCCCGGCCTCGCCTCCCCTCTTCCCCGGCCGGCGAACCCACTCCGGCGAGCTCCAGCCCGCCGGCGAGCCCGGATCCACCTCGGGAGGCGCGCCCCAATCCAGATCCGCGGTTGCTATAGTAAACCCTAATTCGGGGTAGTTTTTTTCGCTAAGTCCCGGATATTTTTAGTCCAAGTTGCTCTGTTCGCGGCTCCGTAACTTTGCATCCGTAGCTCCGATTTGGGCATATAGCATATCAAAATATTCATCTCAGAGATTACATCATTTCATTCCATTGCATCATTTTCATTTGAGCTCACCTTGATGCCCGAAATGCTGTTAGAAGAGGGCTACTTGAGTTAATTGTCAGATCTGTTACTCCGTTTAGCACTTTTGTCATTTTTGCCATGATTATTGTGTGCATGATATGCCCGTGAGTTCTTCATATGTTTTGTTAAGGGTTTTGTCATCTCTCCAGAGGTGCAACCCATGTATTTTTAGGATGTGTGTGGTGACTTGTGCAAGCTTGCCAAGTGCTGCACCCGGTAAATCTGTTTTCGGGGACTTGGTAATTTCACTACGTTCTGGGATTGTTTAGTTCATGATGCCATATGTTTGTGTTGTTTCCTAGTGATCCGTGCCTCTTTTGAGGATGATCAGTAAGGGAGTTTTGTTAATATTGTAGTGATATATCCATCCATGTCTTTGTTTGCAATTATGGAGTACCCTAGCTTGAGACAATCAAGCTCTACTTTTGCTTCGTTGCGAATCTGGGCAGATCGTCAACTTATTTGCAATTTTGCCGATGTTATTGTAGTTGATCCGTGCATGCTATGCCATTGTTCTTTCCATGTCTAGTTTGCATTTTGTGCCTTCTTAAGGGATGTATGCTTTTCTTGCCATGACTTGCACCATAGTGAGTGCATTGAGCTCGTAAACATGCCTTCGTGAGTTATGTTTCAGCATGTCCCAGTTTTCACTAAGTCTGAAAGCTGATTATGTTTTTGCTATGTTCGTGTGCTTGTTAGTATATTTTGTGATCCCTTTTGGCTCAAGGTCACTAAGGGACTTTTGTTAAGCTTGTTGAGTAGCTCCATGTCATGTCTTTCTTTGTCATGTTCAAGTCCTGTAGCATGTTGTTTTGTTGCTCCGAAGAGGGCTATATGATCTGAAATTCCAGACAAGTGTTAATTTCACTAAGTCTGAGATGTGTTTACCATTTGCGTTTTTGCCATGCTTGTTTGAACCTGTTAATGGATGATTTGGCCGTAGCTCAGTGCTATACTTTTGTTAAGCATCTTGTGTGCATCCCTGCCATGTATTTTGTTGTCATGTTTGGTGGCTGTAGCAGGTTCGTTTCGTTGCATTTAGATGCCTACTTGCTGTAAATCGCAGACCGGTGTCATATTTGAATCGCTTGCCATTTCCAAACCGTAACTCCGATTCCAGCGTTCTTTATATCGTTTTCAAGCGTTTTCATCTCATCTTTCCAATGGCACACTTGGATTTCCATGTTGAGGCCAGCTTCATGCATTTTCCTGTCATATCTTGCATTTTGCATCCCGCATCGCATCCCGCATAGCATATCATCATTTCATCATATTGCTTGGTCTTGCACGTGGTTGATTGTATCCTTGCTGCTTGTTTGTCTTGTTTGGGTAGAGCCGGGAGACGAGTTCGCTAACGAGGAGCCCGTTGAGTTTGCTTTCGAGGATCCAGTCAACTCTGACAATTGTGCAGGCAAGATGATCATACCCTCGAAATCACTACTATCTTTGCTATGCTAGTTTGCTCGCTCTTTTGCTGTGCCATTGCTATGATGCCTACCACTTGCTTGCAAGCCTCCCAAATTGCCATGTCAAACCTCTAACCCACCATTGTCCTAGCAAACCGTTGGTTGGCTATGTTACCGCTCTGCTCAGCCCCTCTTATAGCGTTGCTAGTTGCAGATGAAGATTGGAGGCCGTTCCTTGTTGGAACATATTTTATTTACTTGTTGGGTATATTGCCATGTTATCTTAATGCATCTATATACTTGGTAAAGGGTGGAAGGCTCGGTCTCTCGCCTAGTGTTTTGTTCCACTCTTGCCGCCCTAGTTTCCGTCATATCGGTGTTATGTTCCCGGATTTTGCGTTCCTTACGCGGTTGGGTTATAATGGGAACCCCTTGATAGTTTGCCTTGATTAAAGCTTTTCCAGCAATGCCCAACATTGGTTTTACCATTTGTCACCTAGCCTTTGTCTTTCCCTTGGGTTTTGCAGACTCAAGGGTCATCTTATTTTAACCCCCCCCCCCCCGGGCCAGTGCTCCTCTGAGTGTTGGTCCAAACTAGAGCCCCTTGCAGCGCCACCTCGGGGAAACTCGAGGGCTGGTTTTAGTTGTACGGATTGCTTATCTGAGTGTGCCCTGAGAAAGAGATATGTGCAGCTCCTATCGGGATTTGTCGGCACATTCGGGCGGTGTTGCTGGTCTTGTTTTAACCTGTCGAAGTGTCTTGAGTTATCGAGATGCCGAGTCTGATCGGAACGTCTTGGGAGGAGGTCTATTCCTTCGTTGACCGTGAGAGCTCGTCATGGGCTAAGTTGGGACTCCCCTGCAGGGATTGAACTTTCGAAAGTCGTGCCCGCGGTTATGGGCAGATGGGAATTTGTTAATGTCCGGTTGTAGATAACTTGAACCTTAATTAATTAAAATGAATCAACCGAGTGTGTTACCGTGATGGCCTCTTCTCGGCGGAGTCCGGGAAGTGGACACGGAGTTGGAGTAATGTTTGCGCAGGTTATTCTCTAGTTTCTCGCTCGTGCTTTGCCTTCTTTTCTCGCTCTCCTTTGCGAATAAGTTAGCCACCATACTTGCTAGTCGCTTGCTGCAGCTCCACTCATATTTTACCTTGCCACACCTATAAGCTTAAATAGTCTTGATCGCGAGGGTGCGAGATTGCCGAGTCCTTGTGGCTCACAGATTACTATTATACCAGATGCAGGGCCTGATGATTCCGCTCCAGGAGACGCATGTGAGCTCAAGTGGGAGTTCGACGAAGACTCTCAACGATACTATATTTCCTTTCCCGGCGATCAGTAGTGGTGCCCAGTTGGGGGTGAACGGGACCGTTGTCGCATGTTGGGTTCTCTTTTATTTTGGCGCCGTAGTCGGGCCATGAGTGTTTGGATGATGTAATGTTATTTATGTACTTGATTGACGTGGCGAGTGTAAGCCAACTATGTTATCTCCCCTTTTATTATTATTACATGGGATGTTGTGAAGATTGCCTAACTTGCGACATATGCCTTCAATGTGATTATGTCTCTAAGTCGTGCCTCGACACGTGGGAGCTATAGTCGCATCGAGGGTGTTACATGTGGTGTCTTTCGTGGTAGGTTCTGCCTCCGAGGATATCTCCGAGTATCCAACTGAAGGGCAGTACCCTACTACCACTCCATCAGGCAAGCAGCCCCATTGATCATACCGATACAATCCCATGTTCTCGCCTCTGCTCTCGTTGAATGTATTAAGACAACAATGTTTCAAACTGTTGTGTGCTACGGTAGTTGAACCCTTATCCTCTGCATGACCTGTCATTGCCACAGTAACTAGATGAAACCCACTAGCATGTGTAGGAGTTGATTGAGCCATGTATGTGTTTCCTACCTTGCTATGTCTGCTATGCTTAGAGTTGGTTCAGGTCTGGTTCATCTGGGTGATGGGCTAGAGTGAAATGATTACGTCGGTAATGAGAGGGATGTGTTGAACATGTTTTGGTAAAGGTATCGATGAGAGGCCATGTAGCAGTACATGGTGGGTTGTTTCATTGAGGCCGTCCATAAGAAATGAGATCTGTATGCGTGATTTAAGATTCAGCTACTACCACACATTGGGCCCTGAAATATGACCCCGCTCGACTTACTGACCCCTCTCGTCCTCTGTCCAGGAGTTGCAACTAGTTTCTGGTGTTTGTAGGTTATATGTTAGCGGCCGTGCGTAGCGCTGACCCTAGGGGTGGGCTATGATGCGCTAGATACACTGTGGCCGGGTATGCCGGGCGCCCGTTTGGCGTCTCGGGACCCTGTACACATCGTTTGGGGCCGTTGAGGACACCCCGGCCGGATTTCCTTGCGGGTGGAACCCGAATAGGCGATAAACCTGGACTAGAGACTTGTGCGGTTAGTCAGGTCGTGGTCTACACCAACGTCGGCTTTCGCTTGAAGTCTGCTGAGCACATGTCGTGTGCAGACGCTAAGTGGTGGGAACATGTGTGATGAAGTACACCCCTACAGGGTATAAACCTATTAAAATAGCCACGTCTGCGGTAAAGGACTACTTGGTTGCCTATACAGTTCATAGACAAGTTAATGGTTACTACTAAAAGACTCAAGATAAGTGTGAGTACCGAGGATGGCCCTCTCGTAGGATGACGAGGGAGGATCCCCGGTGGAGTATTGTGTTTGTGATTAGTGGACTTGTGTGCGAAAACTATTTTACAAGTGGTGTCTCGCAGGATAGCTTAGCCAAGAGTCAAAGCTGGCTTGCTGCAATAACTCCACCACCTTCTTGAGAATTAGCATGTATAGTAGGTTCTAATGTAAGACTTGTTGAGTACCTTTGTACTCATGTTTGCTTTAATTACTGTTTTCAGACGATAACACCGCCCCCTCCGATGGGTTTTATGTAGACCTCGACGTCGATGAGTAACTTGCCACCCAGGTGGTGATCCTGGCCATGGAGGGCCTTATGTAGATAGACAGGCTTCGAGAAGCCTTCTTTCTTTCTAGTGTCTGTACTTAGACTATTTGCTTCCGCATGAGCTTGTATGCTTGTATGACTTGAGTGTCGGGTCATGTGACCCCTACCTATATGAACATGTTATGTATGGCTCTCTGGAGCCTTTAAATAAAGTACTTGAGTTGTAGAGTTTTGTTGTGATGCCATGTTGTATTTGCACATATCGAGCATATTGAGTGTATGATTGAAATGCTTGGTATGTGTGGGATCCGACAATCTAGTTGTTTATCCTTGGTAGCCTCTCTTATGGGGAAATGTAGTCTAGTGCTCCTCGAGCCATAGTAGTCCGCTACAGCCCGGTTCACCGGAGCCCTGCTACCCCAGCACTACTGCTCAGGACACTTGACTGGCCGCATGTGTTTCACTTCGTTCCTATGTCTGTCCCTTCGGGGAAATGTCATGCGGTGACATCCGGAGTCCTGCCTAGCCTGCTACAGCCTGGGTTCCCCGGAGTCCTGTTAGCCCAGTGCTACAGCCCGGAATCACACGCTGTTGACCGACATGCTCGATGTGATTCATGTATGCCTGTCTCCATAGGTTTGTGCCGCTTTGGGTTCACGACTAGCCATGTCGGCCCGGGTTCTCTGTCATATGGATGCTAGCGACACTATCACATACGTGAGACAAAAGGCGCAAACGGTCCCGGGCCATGGTAAGGCCACACCCATGGGGATACCGTGCGTGAGGCCGCAATGTGATATGTGGTGTTACCGGTTAGATCGATGTGACTTGGAATCAGGGTCCTGACAGCGTTGGCATCAGAGCCGGACTGTCTATAGGTTCATTGAGCCAAACTGGTCGATGTCGAGTCTAGAAATGCTTTAGTTATATGTAGGGGAATTGATTCTGGGAGGGAACTTAAGGCTCTTTTACTTCTTTACCTTATGCCCTCTGATCTGAGTCATTCTCTTCTCAATCTACGTGGGTTAAGGACTAGGATCTCTTCTTCTATCAGGTTCATGTGTTACTAATCCGTAGTAGCTTATAGGATTGTTGTTACAAGCCTCAGTACAGTTTCTACTACTTTTAGTATGTTGCCAGTTGAATCAAAACCTTGATATGATGTTGTTCAGTGGTACTGCAAACTTTTGTGGATGTCTCAAATCTTTTTCTTAGCATTTACAGCCGTTATGCGGTCCGATTTCCCCTAGGAAATTCTAATGCCTTTGCATTATTCTGTGCTTTCAGATGGCCACCCGTTCCCAGAACCAAGTGGTTTGTCTGACCCGGTGCCTTGATGTGCCCGGCCACACGGCCATGTTGGTTCGAGTGATGGTTGAGTCAGGTTATCGGTGGTATCCGGAATATACCGTCGAGGAGCAGTTCAGAGACTTCAACCAAAGCAAGTACCTATGTACCGTCAGGATATATTCCTCTTATCCTGGAGCCACTGAGCCCCTTCACTGTTCGTATGGACTTGGGGTCACTATTGAGATGTCTGTGCAGGATGCAACCTATTCACTGATGAGTATCATTCAAGCCAGGACTGCCCTGCTTCAGAACACTGATTTCCGTTACATGCCAACCTCACTTCCTGGAGCATAGGGGTACTACCAGGCTTTGTACTATCACTCTACACATGAGGAGTCATGTAACGCCCTCGATGCGGCTATATCTCCCATGTGTCGAAGCACGACTTAGAGGCATAACCGCATTGAAAGCAATGTTGCAAGTGAGGTAATCTTCACACAACCCATGTAATACATAAGGGAAAAGATACATAGTTGGCTTACAATCGCCACTTCACGCAATTACATGAATAAAGCATTACATCATCCAGATACAATCAAGTTCCGACTACGGAACCAAAATAAAAGAAGAACCCCAAATGCGACACGGTCCCCGATCGACCCCAACTGGGCTCCACTACTGATCGACTAGAACGGAACAACACAAAGGACAAGATCTTCATCGAGCTCCTCCTTGAGCTTGGTTGCGTCATCTGCACGGACTCATCGGCACCTGCAAGCTGGTTTTGGAAGTATCTGTGAGCCACGGGGACTCAGCAATCTCGCACCCTCGCGATCAAGACTATTTAAGCTTATGGGTAAGGTAAAGGTATGAGGTGGAGCTGCAGCAAGCGACTAGCATATATGGTGGCTAACATACGCAAATGAGAGCGAGAAGATAAGGCAAAGCACGGTCGATGAAACTATGATCAAGAAGTGATCCTAGAAAAACCTACGTCAAGCATAACTCCAACACCGTGTTCACTTCCCGGACTCCACTGGAAAGAGACCATCATGGTTACACACGCGGTTGATTCATTTTAATTAAGTTAAGGTTCAAGTTATCTACAACCGGACATTAAAAAATTCCCATCTGCCCCTTAACCGCGGGCACGGCTTTCGAAAGTTCAAATCCCTGCAGGGGTGTCTCAACTTAGCCCATCACAAGCTCTCGCGGTCAACGAAGGAATAGACCTCCTCCTGAGACATTCCGATCAGACTCGGTATCTCGGTACAACAAGACATCCTCGACAATGGTAAAACAAGTCCAGCAACACCACCCGATGCGCCGACATCCCGATAGGAGCTGCACATATCTCGTTCTCAGGGCAACACCGGATAAGCAATCCGTACAACTAAAACTAGCCCTCGAGTTTCCCCGAGGTGGCGCTGCAAGGGGCTCTAGTTTGGACCAACACTTAGACAAGCACTGGCCCGGGGGGTTTAAAATAAGATGACCCTTGGGATGTGCGACTCCCAAGGGAAAAAGTCTAGGTGGCGAATGGTAAAACCAAGGTTAGGCCTTGCTGGAGGAGTTTTATTCAAAGCAAACTGTCAATGGGGTTCCCATTATAACCCAACCACGTAAGGAACGCAAAATCCGGGAACATAACACCGATATGACGGAAACTAGGGCGGCAAGAGTGGAACAAAACACCAGGCATAAGGCCGAGCCTTCCACCCTTTACCAAGTATATAGATTCATTAATTAAATAAGATATATAGTGATATCCCAACAAGTAAACATGTTCCAACAAGGAACAACATCTCCATGTTCCAACAAGGGACAAACTTCAATCTTCACCTGCAACTAACAACACTATAAGAGGGGCTGAGCAAAGCGGTAACATAGCCAAACAATGGTTTGCTAGGACAAGGTGGGTTAGAGGATTGGTTCAACAATATGGGAGGCATGATAAGCAAGTGGTAGGTATCGCAGCATAGGCATAGCAAAAGAGCGAGCAACTAAGCAAGCAAAGATAGAAGTGATTTTGAGGGTATGATCATCTTGCCTGAGATCCCGCAAGGAAGAAGAACGAGTCATGAAGAAGACACACGGACGAAGTCGAACGGATCCTCACAACTCCGGAACAGAACCGAAGCTCACGAGAAAGGCAACCCGGAAAGAAGCAAACAACATAGTAAACAACCATCACATAATCATGGCACGATGCACAACCAAGTATGATGCATGTCCGGTTTAAAGAGGGCAAGACATGGCAAAATGCACAAGCAATCCTACAAATTAAGTGGAGCTCAATATGCAACGAGTTGCATATTGACGAAACACCACATTCAAGTTATTTATATTCGCTCTTGTTTATGTACCCAACAATATTAAATGTTGTTAAACATGGCAAGAGGGTGAGGCATAACAAAACTACACCATCTAAACAATTTAAATGGGGCCGGATATAACAAATAACGAATCCGGTAAATCCCCATATGCATTTAGCAAATTAATGCAAACAACAAATTAAACATTCTTGATGTTGTTAACATGATGCGGATGACATGTGCAAGTTTTATGCAACTATTATTAAAAGTTGACAAGAGCATTACTATGAAGCATTTGTCACCATGGCGGAAACGAAAGGGGTGCCACGGCAACGACAACTTGAGTGAGATACCAATGCAAACGAGAAGTGTGCGGATGTGTGGAACACGCAAGAGATGGGGAGTGATCCCGGATACTGGGTGTCCCACATGAAGGTGGCATGGAAAAAGAGGGGCATCGCAAGCGACAACTCGATCACGGTGCAAACATGAGCATCTCATACAACACATGCATTCGGTCCACGGGTGATCGTCTCGGGGTTATACCTTTGAAGCGTGCATTTTTCGAAGCGGTTCGAGTTCGGAGCGGTGTAGAGGAAGTAGGCGTTCACGGGACATCGTGGAAGTAGTGGTACACGTTTTCTTGTCAAATCAACGGCGGCGGTAGTTGTACACTTGACCGTCTTCGGCGACGATAGTGGTACATCTTTTAGTGGAACTTGGGCGTAGTGGTACACGGCGATGGTAGTGGCACACGTTTTCGTAGATGTCCGGGGTCGTTGATAGAGGTACTTGTTGCATCACCGAGCGTAGTCGACCTCGGCATATCCGGAGGGGTACTTGTGGTCAACGCGGCCTCTAGTGTACTTGTCGGTCCAGCAAGCGTAAGCAAATCGGGGCAGTCACGGTCTCGGCAACAAGTCTTGGCGTCCATGCGACCAACAGCGAAGGCGCGCGAACCAGCAGCAGGAGGCTGCCGAGGTGGAGACCATGTGGCTGTCACGGTCGCACGCAACGCATCACAAGGAGATGACGAAGGCCTCGGGCATGAAGGCTCGAACATTGAAGGAGGAAGGGGCCGATGGTGTCGGGGCTGCATCTTGGCGATACAATGACAGCAGGGGATGGAGCTCGATCGAGGCGGAGCAGCGGTAGGTGGCAAATGGAGGTGCAGGAAGGTGGGGTCACAAGCAACCATGGCCCCAGCGAGGGGGTCGGGTGCGAGGCTCCTGTGGCGGCCAGAGGAGAAAGACGAGGGAATCGGGCGCGGCGTGCAGAGGATGCAGCGGGGCGAAGGAGAGGCCGCTGGTGGAGGTCATCACGACGGCGGTCGCTGGCACGGCCCAGCTGCTTGCTGGTGGTGGGGAGCTACGGCCGCGACGAGCCGCAGGCGGCCGCCCTTGGAGCGCCGGTGCTCGAGGCACGGATCAGCAAACGACATAGACGAAAGGGGAGCCCGGAGGAGACGCTAGGTGGAAGGAGGGGAAGGGAGATCGAGCAAGACAACACGCTCACGGTCTCTTGGCGGCGTGAGGGAGTTCGAGGAGAGGCCACGGGAACGAGCGGGGAAGGCTAGGGTTAGGCCTGGCGCTGCTGGCTGGATGGCCTTGGGCCTTAGGAGGGAAAAGACTGGGCCTTGGAGGCCGGTCGGCATGGCTGGGCTGCCAAGAACAAACGGGCCGGCCTAGCGTTTGGCCTAGGGAGACCTAAGGAGGCCGGCCTGGACTGGGCTACTCTCTCCTACTCCTCTCTAATTTTCTTCAACAGAAAAAAACAACTAGAGAGAAGAAGAAAAATAAAGAGAGGGTTAGGGAAAGAATATTTCAGGAAATAAAATATTCTTAGAGTGCCGAAACTTTTCCCAAATAGAATAACATGGTTTGGCAAAATTTAGAGATAGAAAAATAATTCAAGTTTGAATTAGATTCAAACTTGAGATATTTTTGAATCCAACCAAAACAAGTTCAAAGGATCTGAAAATTGGAGGAGGTGATCCTGGCACCAGTCTAGAATTTATAGGAAAAGAATGGACATTAATAGAGAAGGGAAAAAAATGGGACGAAGGCATGGGGAAAATATTTGCAAGTGTGTGATGATAATTCCACATAATTGGAATGTTTAATATAGCTCCCTAAAATATTTGGAGGATATGTTATATAGAGAAATCACCACGTAAATTCCCTCGGTTTAAATGGATCAAAGATCCATGCCATTTATTTAGTTGAGTTAAAAAAAGAAATGACATGATGGCATGATGACATGATGCAATGCACATGATGCAAAGATGAAATGCAACGGACCCAACAAATCACACGAGGAAACCCGAAAACCCTGGAAGGCATCTGAAGCTCCGGTCTTGGGGCATCACAACACTCCACCACTACGAGAGGATCTCGTCCCGAGATCTAGAATGGCACCGGAGGGACAACGGAAGAGAAAGGGGAGAGGTAAAACTAAGTTGCTTCTTTGACAAACGAGTGACACCAAAGAACCTTGAAAAAGGTTAAGTCATTTCGAGAAAAGAATACAACGGAGATGAACGAAGTTGATAACACTCTGTTAGAAAAGAGGAACAAGGAAGAACAAATTCGAACAGCACTCCGGTTAAAAAGAAAGGAATTGAATAAGAACTTGGTAAGGTGATAGAACTTGAAAAGAGGGCACGCCACTCCGGTTAAATGGACAATCATGAAAAGAACACAATCTTTGATGAAACGACATGATGGTTAAAGAGAGAAACATCACAATGCCTCCGGAACAAAAGAATGGAAGATAGATAATTGAAAAAGGAGAAATGAGGAGAAAATGCCAACTTCTGCCAAAAGAGCTTGAGAAGGCATCCTTAGGAGAAGGGTCGAACGGAGTTGTTGGAAAACCAACAACGAAAAGAGTAAACTTGATATGGTCTTATGAGATACATCTCAAATTATGAGGTGAAATTCTGCCACTGACGGAAGCAATAGATTGGATTGATATGAACAAGGAGACGAGAAACTATTTCACCAGGAGAGATAAAAGAAGAACTCCAGTAACAAAAATATAACAAGAAAAAAGAGAAGTTGAAAAACACAAGGTGAAGCCTTGCGATGATTTAGATGGATCTCCGTGGTGATATAATTGCGAGAGGTAGGAACTCCGGGAAAAAGATAAGATGAACAATTGAGATCAAGAATTTTGATGAACCTCCGGAATAAGAAATTAATCACTTGGTTGAAACAAGAATAAGAATTATGTTATGCTTATCCTTCACCAATTTAAATTGATGACAACCAACGGATTTGGCATATTACTTATTCTCGTAGAAAAGGATTAAGATAGATATAGCGTCAACTTGAGGATGCCTTCAACGAACCACCAGTAGAATTGAAAAAGAACGAATAAAAGATAACGAATCACCGGGAAGAATTAGCAATTAAACGAAGATGCTTGAGAGAAATTAGAGACAAGAGAACGAAGGGATCACGAACTGATTAGAGATTATTTGAACGAAGCACCGGTAAGATAGGAGAATGATAACTGACAGCTGAGAATGAATAAATATGAGATGATGGACTCCGGGTGAACAAACTGAAAAGGCTCCTGAATTGCTCCGGGAGGGTGAAAAGGATTCTCACATTCAAAAACAATTACGAGAGGATGGCAACAAGCTAGAATCACGAATCTTGAAGAGAATGGAGCAAGATTAAAGAGAAACTCTTCTTCGGTCTTCAACATCCGAGAATGACGACGAGTACACCACCAAGAATTATTGAGGCACACCGGAATGAAGAATGGAAAAGTTGAGCCAACGATGAAAAGAATTAGAAAGATCTTGGACAAGGGCATTTGACTGATGATAAATCATTCTTACATCAAACTTGGAAAAGAATTTGAGAGTAATGCCGGGAAAAGAGAAGAGTCAGGTAAGATCCTGGGAAAAGACCTGTGGGTTAGGGCCCACTCAAAAGAAACACCGTTGAAATGATTTAAAAGAGAGGTTGCACCGGTTGAATTAAATGGCTTGAATGAGAAAACATCCTCAAAAGAGTTTGAACAAAAACAGAGTGGAAACATGAATCTTCGAAATATCTTGAGCACTCCGGAGCAATTAAATAACGAGAAGTGGATGATTATGAGGTGCACCGGTATGAGAAGGTATTGAAACAAGGAAAAAGGATATGATCCACAAAGCTTGACTTGAAACCACCGGAGAAGATAAAAGAAAGAAGAATGATGAACTAGAAGCTCCGTTAGTATCTTCATGAGAATCACCAGATAAGACATTGAACCAAAAAGAATGGAGAGGCTTCACATTAATAAGATGGATACTCGATTAAGAAAACTGAGTCCTTGAAGAAAAAGGGTGGGGGTGGGAAAAACAAAGGCAACTTGGAGACGGATGAAACAAACACCGTTGAGAAGAACTGATACTTGATCTTGTGGATGTTGAAATGATCGGATCCACTTGAAGAGAAACACACCAGTTGAACAGGATTTACATGACAATCTCGATTATCAAGAAGGATTAGTATTCACATCGGAGTATGAGAACACCATTTGGGGAAGGTATGGAATCAACATTTGACTTCAAAGCAACTCGAATACCACAACTCAAAAACAAAACAAAGGATTGGCTTGCAAAATAAACCAGAACAAACGTATGATAGAGATTTCATCTGAAGTTTTCATGGTGGGGCCTACACGGGCTCGATCGTACAGCACCATCATGTACAAGGCAGTGCACATGACATACGAAGCATCCCCGAGTCGGCATAGCCAAGGACTCTTTAAGACACAACGAGACCACTGTAAAATCGACCGTGAATAGGCGGACCACTAGACGTCGAACCCCAATTTCATATCATACATCTGTTGGAAAGATATCCTAAGAGCTACTAGAATTCCCACTTATAAAACTCCCGAACCTTTCCGGTTATGCAATCAGGTGTTGGGGATACAGGGGAAGCATAATATCTCACCCAAATCTAGCAAATCCTACATCCATCTGTATCCATCCTTCAACACATAACCGAGAAACCTTCGGAAATCGTCTACCTCAACCTTCAAAAAGCATCCGTTATACAAGTTATGGCAATACTCCCGAACTCCCGCCCTAGTACTGGGCGGCGTCGAGGTTATCTCACCAACGAACTGCATAAAAGAGATTTTCGATGTCGGCATACTAAACTCAGGTATACCAGAACTGCAACGATAAAATTATGACGACAACACCTCAGAGCTCATCTCCCCGGGACACTTCCACAAAACCCCTGACAGGAGGCACCAAGACAATGTTCTCGTCATAAAACCATCGGAACGATTCCAAGATACCCGCGTGATCCTAAAAAAAGAGAAGAGTCAAAACTCTACGTTAGGATGCCTTACCAGAGCGATGAGGAGACTGGGAAGTAAAAAGAATTCCTAAACTCTTCGATATAAAATTCCTAAATGACTCAAAACATTTTTCTAGACACAACTCGGCCGCTAAAAACGATCAAGCAATGGGGGCTCCTAAGGTCGGGGAAGGCTCTGATACCAACTTGTAACGCCCTCGATGCGGCTATATCTCCCATGTGTCGAAGCACGACTTAGAGGCATAACCGCATTGAAAGCAATGTTGCAAGTGAGGTAATCTTCACACAACCCATATAATACATAAGGGAAAAGATACATAGTTAGCTTACAATCGCCACTTCACGCAATTACATGAATAAAGAATTACATCATCCAGATACAATCAAGGTCCGACTACAGAACCAAAATAAAAGAAGAACCCCAAATGCGACATGGTCCCTGATCGACCCCAACTGGGCTCCACTACTAATCGACTAGAACCGAACAACACAAAGGACAAGCTCTTCATCGAGCTCCTCCTTGAGCTTGGTTGCGTCATCTGCACGGACTCATCGGCACCTGCAAGCTGGTTTTGGAAGTATCTGTGAGCCACGGGGACTCAGCAATCTCGCACCCTCGCGATCAAGACTATTTAAGCTTATGGGTAAGGTAAAGGCATGAGGTGGAGCTGCAGCAAGCGACTAGCATATATGGTGGCTAACATATGCAAATGAGAGCGAGAAGAGAAGGCAAAGCACGGTCGATGAAACTATGATCAAGAAGTGATCCTAGAACAACCTACGTCAAGCATAACTCCAACACCATGTTCACTTCCCGGACTCCGCCGGAAAGAGACGATCACGGTTACACACGCGGTTGATTCATTTTAATTAAGTTAAGGTTCAAGTTATCTACAACCGGACATTAACAAATTCCCATCTGCCCATAACCGCGGGCACGGCTTTCGAAAGTTCAAATCCCTGCAGGGGTGTCTCAACTTAGCCCATCACAAGCTCTCACGGTCAACGAAGGAATAGACCCCCTCCCGAGACATTCCGATCAGACTCGGTATCTCGGTACAACAAGACATCCTCGACAATGGTAAAACAAGTCCAGCAAGACCACCCGATGCGCCGACATCCCGATAGGAGCTGCACATATCTCGTTCTCAGGCCAACACCGGATAAGCAATCCGTACAACTAAAACTAGCCCTCGAGTTCCCCCGAGGTGGCGCTGCAAGGGGCTCTAGTTTGGACCAACACTTAGACAAGCACTGGCCCGGGGGGTTTAAAATAAGATGACCCTTGGGATGCGCGACTCCCAAGGGAAAAAGTCTAGGTGGCGAATGGTAAAACCAAGGTTGGGCCTTGCTGGAGGAGTTTTATTCAAAGCAAACTGTCAAGGGGTTCCCATTATAACCCAACCGCGTAAGGAACGCAAAATCTGGGAACATAACACCGATATGACGGAAACTAGGGCGGCAAGAGTGGAACAAAACACCAGGCATAAGGCCGAGCCTTCCACCCTTTACCAAGTATATAGATGCATTAATTAAATAAGATATATAGTGATATCCCAACAAGTAAACATGTTCCAACAAGGAACAACATCTCCATGTTCCAACAAGGGACAAACTTCAATCTTCACCTGCAACTAACAACGCTATAAGAGGGGCTGAGAAAAGCGGTAACATAGCCAAACAATGGTTTGCTAGGACAAGGTGGGTTAGAGGCTTGGTTCAACAATATGGGAGGCATGATAAGCAAGTGGTAGGTATCGCAGCATAGGCATAGCAAAAGAGCGAGCAACTAAGCAAGCAAAGATAGAAGTGATTTCGAGGGTATGATCATCTTGCCTGAGATCCCGCAAGGAAGAAGAACGAGTCATGAAGAAGACACACGGACGAAGTCGAACGGATCCTCACAACTCCGGAACGGAACCGAAGCTCACGAGAAAGGCAACCCGGAAAGAAGCAAACAACATAGTAAACAACCATCACATAATCATGGCACGATGCACAACCAAGTATGATGCATGTCCGGTTTAAAGAGGGCATGACATGGCAAAATGCATAAGCAATCCTACAAATTAAGTGGAGCTCAATATGCAACGAGTTGCATATTGACGGAACACCACATTCAAGTTATTTAGATTCGATCTTGTTTATGTACCCAACAATATTAAATGTTGTTAAACATGGCAAGAGGGTGAGGCATAACAAAACTACACCATCTAAACAATTTAAATGGGGCCGGATATAACAAATAACGAATCCGGTAAATCCCCATATGCATTTAGCAAATTAATGCAAACAACAAATTAAACATTCTTGATGTTGTTAACATGATGCGGATGACATGTGCAAGTTTTATGCAACTATTATTAAAAGTTGACAAGAGCATTATTATGAAGCATTTGTCACCATGGCGGAAACGAAAGGGGTGCCACGGCAACGACAACTTGAGTGAGATACCAATGCAAACGAGAAGTGTGCGGATGTGTGGAACACGCAAGAGATGGGGAGTGATCCCGGATACTGGGTGTCCCACATGAAGATGGCATGGAAAAAGAGGGGCATCGCAAGCGACAACTCGATCACGGTGCAAACATGAGCATCTCATACAACACATGCATTCGGTCCATGGGTGATCGTCTCGGGGTTATACCTTTGAAGCGTGCATTTTTCGAAGCGGTTCGAGTTCGGAGCGGTGTAGAGGAAGTAGGCGTTCACGGGACATCGTGGAAGTAGTGGTACACGTTTTCTTGTCAAATCAACGGCGGCGGTAGTTGTACACTTGACCGTCTTCGGTGACGATAGTGGTACATCTTGTAGTGGAACTTGGTCGTAGTGGTACACGGCGATGGTAGTGGCACACGTTTTCGTAGATGTCTGGGGTCGTCGGTAGAGGTACTTGTCGCATCACCGAGCGTAGTCGACCTCGGCATATCCGGAGGGGTACTTGTGGTCAACGCGGCCTCTAGTGTACTTGTCGGTCCAGCAAGCGTAAGCAAATCGGGGCAGTCACGGTCTCGGCAACAAGTCTTGGCGTCCATGCGACCAACAGCGAAGGCGCGCGAACCAGCAGCAGGAGGCTGCTTAGGTGGAGACCATGTGGCTGTCACGGTCGCATGCAGCGCATCACAAGGAGATGACGAAGGCCTCGGGCATGAAGGCTCGAACATTGAAGGAGGAAGGGGCCGATGGTGTCGGGGCTGCATCTTGGCGATCCAATGACAGCAGGGGATGGAGCTCGATTGAGGCGGAGCAGCGGTAGGTGGCGAATGGAGGTGCAGGAAGGTGGGGTCACGAGCAACCATGGCCCCAGCGAGGGGGTCGGGTGCGAGGCTCCTGTGGCGGCCAGAGGAGAAAGACGAGGGAATCGGGCGCGGCGTGCAGAGGATGCAGCGGGGCGAAGGAGAGGCCGCTGGTGGAGGTCGTCACGACGGCGGTCGCTGGCACGGCCCAGCTGCTTGCTGGTGGTGGGGAGCTACGGCCGCGACGAGCCGCAGGCGGCCGCCCTTGGAGCGTCGGTGCTCGAGGCACGGATCAGCAAACGACATAGACGAAAGGGGAGGCCGGAGGAGACGCTAGGTGGAAGGAGGGGAAGGGAGATCGAGCAAGACAACACGCTCACGGTCTCTTGGCGGCGCGAGGGAGTTCGAGGAGAGGCCACGGGAACGAGCGGGGAAGGCTAGGGTTACGCCTGGCGCTGCTGGCTGGATGGCCTTGGGCCTTAGGAGGGAAAAGACTGGGCCTTGGAGGCCGGTCGGCATGGCTGGGCTGCCAAGAACAAACGGGCCGGCCTAGAGTTTGGCCTAGGGAGACCTAGGGAGGCCAGCCTGGACTGGGCTACTCTCTCCTACTCCTCTCTAATTTTCTTCAACAGAAAAAAAAACAACTAGAGAGTAGAAGAAAAATAAAGAGAGGGTTAGGGAAAGAATATTTTAGGAAATAAAATATTCTTAGAGTGTCGAAACTTTGCCCAAATAGAATAACATGGTTTGGCAATATTTAGAGATAGAAAAATAATTCAAGTTTGAATTAGATTCAAACTTGAGATATTTTTTAATCCAACCAAAACAAGTTCAAAGGATCTGAAAATTGGAGGAGGTGATCCTGGCACCAGTCTAGAATTTATAGGAAAAGAATGGACATTAATAGAGAAGGGAAAAAATGGGACGAAGGCATGGGGAAAATATTTGCAAGTGTGTGATGATAATTCCACATAATTGGAATGTTTAATATAGCTCCCTAAAATATTTGGAGGATATGTTATATAGAGAAATCACCACATAAATTCCCTCGGTTTAAATGGATCAAAGATCCATGCCATTTATTTAGTTGATTTAAAAAAAGAAATGACATGATGGCATGATGACATGATGCAATGCACATGATGCAAAGATGAAATGCAACGGACCCAACAAATCACACGAGGAAACCCGAAAACCCTGGAAGGCATCTGAAGCTCCGGTCTTGGGGCATCACAACACTCCACCACTACGAGAGGATCTCGTCCCGAGATCTAGAATGGCACCGGAGGGACAACGGAAGAGAAAGGGGAGAGGTAAAACTAAGTTGCTTCTTTGACAAACGAGTGACACCAAAGAACCTTGAAAAAGGTTAAGTCATTTCGAGAAAAGAATACAACGGAGATGAACGAAGTTGAGAACACTCTGTTAGAAAAGAGGAACAAGGAAGAACAAATTCGAACAGCACACCGGTTAAAAAGAAAGGAATTGAATAAGAACTTGGTAAGGTGATAGAACTTGAAAAGAGGGCACGACACTCCGGTTAAATGGACAATCATGAAAAGAACACAATCTTTGATGAAACGAGATGATGGTTAAAGAGAGCAACATCACAATGCCTCCGGAACAAAAGAATGGAAGATAGATAATTGAAAAAGGAGAAATGAGGAGAAAATGCCAACTTCTGCCAAAAGAGCTTGAGAAGGCATCCTTAGGAGAAGGGTCGAACGGAGTTGTTGGAAAACCAACAACGAAAAGAGTAAACTTCATATGGTCTTATGGGATACATCTCAAATTATGAGGTGAAATTCTGCCACTGACGGAAGCAATAGATTGGATTGATATGAACAAGGAGACGAGAAACTATTTCACCAGGAGAGATAAAAGAAGAACTCCGGTAACAAAAGGATAACAAGAAAAAAGAGAAGTTGAAAAACACAAGGTGAAGCCTTGCGATGATTTAGATGGATCTCCGTGGTGATATAATTGCGAGAGGTAGGAACTCCGGGAAAAAGATAAGATGAACAATTGAGATCAAGAATTTTGATGAACCTCCGGAATAAGAAATTAATCACTTGGTTGAAACAAGAATAAGAATTATGTTATGCTTATCCTTCACCAATTTAAATTGATTACAACCAACGGATTTGGCATATTACTTATTCTCGTAGAAAAGGATTAAGATAGATATAGCGTCAACTTGAGGATGCCTTCAACGAACCACCAGTAGAATTGAAAAAGAACGAATAAAAGATAACGAATCACCGGGAAGAATTAGCAATTAAACGAAGATGCTTGAGAGAAATTAGAGACAAGAGAACGAAGGGATCATGAACTGATTAGAGATTACTTGAACGAAGCACCGGTAAGATAGGAGAATGATAACTGACAGCTGAGAATGAATAAATATGACATGATGGACTCCGGGTGAACAAACTGAAAAGGCTCCTGAATTGCTCCGGGAGGGTGAAAAGGATTCTCACATTCAAAAACAATTAAGAGAGGATGGCAACAAGCTAGAATCACGAATCTTGAAGAGAATGGAGCAAGATTAAAGAGAAACTCTTCTTCGGTCTTCAACATCCGAGAATGACGACGAGTACACCACCAAGAATTATTGAGGCACACCGGAATGAAGAATGGAAAAGTTGAGCCAACAATGAAAAGAATTAGAAAGATCTTGGACAAGGGCATTTGACTCATGATAAATTATTCTTACGTCAAACTTGGAAAAGAATTTGAGAGTAATGCCGGGAAAAGAGAAGAGTCAGGTAAGATCCTGGGAAAAGACCTGTGGGTTAGGGCCCACTCAAAAGAAACACCGTTGAAATGATTTAAAAGAGAGGTTGCACCGGTTGAATTAAATGGCTTGAATGAGAAAACATCCTCAAAAGAGTTTGAACAAAAACAGAGTGGAAACATGAATCTTCGAAATATCTTGAGCACTCCGGAGCAATTAAATAACGAGAAGTGGATGATTATGAGGTGCACCGGTATGAGAAGGTATTGAAACAAGGAAAAAGGATATGATCCACAAAGCTTGACTTGAAACCACCGGAGAAGATAAAAGAAAGAAGAATGATGAACTAGAAGCTCCGTTAGTATCTTCATGAGAATCACTAGATAAGAACATTGAACGAAAAAGAATGGAGAGGCTTCACATTAATAAGATGGATACTCGATTAAGAAAACTGAGTCCTTGAAGAAAAAGGGTGGGGGTGGGAAAAACAAAGGCAACTTGGAGACGGATGAAACAAACACCGTTGAGAAGAACTGATACTTGATCTTGTGGATGTTGAAATGATCGGATCCACTTGAAGAGAAACACACCAGTTGAACAGGATTTACATGACAATCTCGATTATCAAGAAGGATTAGTATTCACATCAGAGTATGAGAACACCATTTGGGGAAGGTATGGAATCAACATTTGACTTCAAAGCAACTCGAATACCACAACTCAAAAACAAAACAAAGGATTGGCTTGCAACATAAACCGGAACAAACGTATGATAGAGATTTCGTCTGAAGTTTTCATGGTGGGGCCTACACGGGCTCGATCGTACAGCACCATCATGTACAAGGCAGTGCACATGACATACGAAGCATCCCCGAGTCGGCATAGCCAAGGACTCTTTAAGAGACAACGAGACCACTGTAAAATCGACCGTGAATAGGCGGACCACTAGACGTCGAACCCCAATTTCATATCATACATCTGTTGGAAAGATATCCTAAGAGCTACTAGAATTCCCACTTATAAAACTCCCGAACCTTTCCAGTTATGCAATCAGGTGTTGGGGATACAGGGGAAGCATAATATCTCACCCAAATCTAGCAAATCCTACATCCATCTGTATCCATCCTTCAACACATAACCGAGAAACCTTCGGAAATCGTCTACCTCAACCTTCGAAAAGCATCTGTTATACAAGTTATGGCAATACTCCCGAACTCCCGCCCCAGTACTGGGTGGCGTCGAGGTTATCTCACCAACAAACTGCATAAAAGAGATTTTCGATGTCGGCATACTAAACTCAGGTATACCAGAACTGCAACGATAAAATTATGACGACAACACCTCAGAGCTCATCTCCCCAGGACACTTCCACAAAACCCCTGACAGGAGGCACCAAGACAATGTTCTCGTCATAAAACCATCGGAACGATTCCAAGATACCCGCGTGATCCTAAAAAAAGAGAAGAGTCAAAACTCTACGTCAGGATGCCTTACCAGCGCGATGAGGAGACTGGGAAGTAAAAAGAATTCCTAAACTCTCCGATATAAAATTCCTAAATGACTCAAAACATTTTTCTAGACACAACTCGGCCGCTAAAAACGATCAAGCAATGGGGGCTCCTAAGGTCGGGGAAGGCTCGGATACCAACTTGTAACGCCCTCGATGCGGCTATATCTCCCACGTGTCGAAGCACGACTTAGAGGCATAACCGCATTGAAAGCAATGTTGCAAGTGAGGTAATCTTCACACAACCCATGTAATACATAAGGGAAAAGATACATAGTTGGCTTACAATCGCCACTTCACGCAATTACATGAATAAAGCATTACATCATCCAGATACAATCAAGGTCCGACTATGGAACAAAAATAAAAGAAGAACCCCAAATGCGACATGGTCCCCGATCGACCCCAACTGGGCTCCACTACTAATCGACTAGAACGGAACAACACAAAGGACAAGCTCTTCATCGAGCTCCTCCTTGAGCTTGGTTGCGTCATCTGCACGGACTCATCGGCACCTGCAAGCTGGTTTTGGGAGTATCTGTGAGCCACGGGGACTCAGCAATCTCGCACCCTCGCGATCAAGACTATTTAAGCTTATGGGTAAGGTAAAGGTATGAGCCGGAGCTGCATCAAGCGACTAGCATATATGGTGGCTAACATACGCAAATGAGAGCGAGAAGAGAAGGCAAAGCACGGTCGATGAAACTATGATCAAGAAGTGATCCTAGAACAACCTACGTCAAGCATAACTCCAACACCGTGTTCACTTCCCGGACTCCGCCGGAAAGAGACCATCACGGTTACACACGCGGTTGATTCATTTTAATTAAGTTAAGGTTCAAGTTATCTACAACCGGACACTAACAAATTCCCATCTGCCCATAACCGCGGGCACGGCTTTCGAAAGTTCAAATCCCTGCAGGGGTGTCTCAACTTAGCCCATCACAAGCTCTCACGGTCAACGAAGGAATAGACCTCCTCCCGAGACATTCCGATCAGACTCGGTATCTCGGTACAACAAGACATCCTCGACAATGGTAAAACAAGTACAGCAAGACCACCCGATGCACCGACATCCCGATAGGAGCTGCACATATCTCGTTCTCAGGGCAACACCGGATAAGCAATCCGTACAACTAAAACTAGCCCTCGAGTTTCCCCGAGGTGGCGCTGCAAGGGGCTCTAGTTTGGACCAACACTTAGACAAGCACTGGCCCGGGGGGTTTAAAATAAGATGACCCTTGGGATGCATGACTCCCAAGGGAAAAAGTCTAGGTGGCGAATGGTAAAACCAAGGTTGGGCCTTGCTGGAGGAGTTTTATTCAAAGCAAACTGTCAAGGGGTTCCCATTATAACCCAACCGCGTAAGGAACGCAAAATCCGGGAACATAACACCGATATGACGGAAACTAGGGCGGCAAGAGTGGAACAAAACACCAGGCATAAGGCCGAGCCTTCCACCCTTTACCAAGTATATAGATGCATTAATTAAATAAGATATATAGTGATATCCCAACAAGTAAACATGTTCCAACAAGGAACAACATCTCCATGTTCCAACAAGGGACAAACTTCAATCTTCACCTGCAACTAACAACGCTATAAGAGGGGCTGAGCAAAGCGGTAACATAGCCAAACAATGGTTTGCTAGGACAAGGTGGGTTAGAGGCTTGGTTCAACAATATGGGAGGCATGATAAGCAAGTGGTAGGTATCGCAGCATAGGCATAGCAAAAGAGCGAGCAACTAAGCAAGCAAAGATACAAGTGATTTCAAGGGTATGATCATCTTGCCTGAGATCCCGCAAGGAAGAAGAACGAGTCATGAAGAAGACACACGGACGAAGTCGAACGGATCCTCACAACTCCGAAACGGAACCGAAGCTCACGAGAAAGGCAACCCGGAAAGAAGCAAACAACATAGTAAACAACCATCACATAATCATGGCACAATGCACAACCAAGTATGATGCATGTCTGGTTTAAAGAGGGCAAGACATGGCAAAATGCACAAGCAATCCTACAAATTAAGTGGAGCTCAATATCCAACGAGTTGCATATTGACGGAACACCACATTCAAGTTATTTAGATTCGATCTTGTTTATGTACCCAACAATATTAAATGTTGTTAAACATGGCAAGAGGGTGAGGCATAACAAAACTACACCATCTAAACAATTTAAATGGGGCCGGATATAACAAATAACGAATCAGGTAAATCCCCATATGCATTTAGCAAATTAATGCAAACAACAAATTAAACATTCTTGATGTTGTTAACATGATGCGGATGACATGTGCAAGTTTTATGCAATTATTATTAAAAGTTGACAAGAGCATTATTATGAAGCATTTGTCACCATGGCGGAAACGAAAGGGGTGCCACGGCAATGACAACTTGAGTGAGATACCAATGCAAACGAGAAGTGTGTGGATGTGTGGAACACGCAAGAGATGGGGAGTGATCCCGGATACTGGGTCTCCCACATGAAGGTGGCATGGCAAAAGAGGGGCATCGCAAGCGACAACTCGATCACGGTGCAAACATGAGCATCTCATACAACACATGCATTCGGTCCACGGGTGATCGTCTCGGGGTTACACCTTTGAAGCGTGCATTTTTCGAAGCGGTTCGAGTTCGGAGCGGTGTAGAGGAAGTAGGCGTTCACGGGACGTCGTGGAAGTAGTGGTACACGTTTTCTTGTCAAATCAACAGCGGCGGTAGTTGTACACTTGACGGTCTTCGGCGATGATAGTGGTACATCTTGTAGTGGAACTTGGGCGTAGTGGTACACGGCGATGGTAGTGGCACACGTTTTCGTAGATGTCCGGGGTCGTCCGTAGAGGTACTTGTCGCATCGCCGAGCGTAGTCGACCTCGGCATATCCAGAGGGGTACTTGTGGTCAACGCGGCCTCTAGTGTACTTGTCGGTCCAGCAAGCGTAAGCAAATCGGGGCGCTCACGGTCTCGGCAACAAGTCTTGGCGTCTGTGCGACCAACAGCGAAGGCGCGCGAACCAGCAGCAGGGGGCTGCCGAGGTGGAGACCATGTGGCTGTCACGGTCGCACGCAGCGCATCATAGGGAGATGACGAAGGCCTCGGGCATGAAAGCTCGAACATTGAAGGAGGAAGGGGCCGATGGTGTTGGGGCTGCATCTTGGCGATCCAATGACAGCAGGGGATGGAGCTCGATCGAGGCGGAGCAGCGGTAGGTGGCGAATGGAGGTGCAGGAAGGTGGGGTCACGAGCAACCATGGCCCCAGCGAGGGGGTCGGGTGCGAGGCTCCTGTGGCGGCCAGAGGAGAAAGACGAGGGAATCGGGCGCGGCATGCAGAGGATGCAGCGGGGCGAAGGAGAGGCCGCTGGTGGAGGTCGTCACGACGGCGGTCGCTGGCACGGCCCAGCTGCTTGCTGGTGGTGGGGAGCTACGGCCGTGACGAGCCGCAGGCGGCCGCCCTTGGAGCGCCGGTGCTCGAGGCACGGATCAGCAAACGACATAGACGAAAGGGGAGGCCGAAGGAGACGCTAGGTGGAAGGAGGGGAAGGGAGATCGAGCGAGACAACACGCTCACGGTCTCCTGGCGGCGCGAGGGAGTTCGAGGAGAGGCCAAGGGAACGAGCGGGGAAGGCTAGGGTTAGGCCTGGCGCTGCTGGCTGGATGGCCTTGGGCCTTAGGAGGGAAAAGACTGGGCCTTGGAGGCCGGTCGGCATGGCTGGGCTGCCAAAAACAAACGGGCCGGCCTAGAGTTTGGCCTAGGGAGACCCAGGGAGGCCGGCCTGGACTGGGCTACTCTCTCCTACTCCTCTCTAATTTGCTTCAACAGAAAAAAAAACTAGAGAGAAGAAAAATAATAAAGAGAGGGTTAGGGAAAGAATATTTCAAGAAATAAAATATTCTTAGAGTGCCGAAACTTTTCCCAAATAGAATAACATGGTTTGGCAATATTTTAGAGATAGAAAAATAATTCAAGTTTGAATTAGATTCAAACTTGAGATATTTTTGAATCCAACCAAAACAAGTTCAAAGGATCTGAAAATTGGAGGAGGTGATCCTGGCACCAGTCTAGAATTTATAGGAAAAGAATGGACATTAATAGAGAATGGAAAAAATGGGACGAAGGCATGGGGAAAATATTTGCAAGTGTGTGATGATAATTCCACATAATTGGAATGTTTAATATAGCTCCCTAAAATATTTGGAGGATATGTTATATAGAGAAATCACCACGTGAATTCCCTCGGTTTAAATGGATCAAAGATCCATGCCATTTATTTAGTTGAGTTAAAAAAAGAAATGACATGATGGCATGATGACATGATGCAATGCACATGGTGCAAAGATGAAATGCAACGGACCCAACAAATCACACGAGGAAACCCGGAAACCCTGGAAGGCATCTGAAGCTCCGGTCTTGGGGCGTCACAAGTCACTACTCCGCACCACTGCGGAGATGCTCGAGGATAAGGACTGCAAAAATCGGGCCTTGCATATGGAGCTTTTCAACTCTCGTGCTAACCACTGGGCCACTTTGACTCGGTTTGCACCTACGGTATAGGCAGGATACATGGACCTGAGGGTCCTGTACCCTGTACAGTCTGGGTTGCCAGATTGTATGGAGTGGCGCAATGTAGGAGGCATCACCCCTCCTCGTGGTCCCCGTCTGCCACCACCTGTGGGACCAAGGCCACATCTGAGCCCCTATGGTCCGCAGGCTCCGCAGGACCGTCTATTCCCAGATGATCATGTTCCACTTCCAGGCTTTGGTGGCGACTTTTATGAGGATTACTATGGAGCCGTCTAAGCTAGTAGTACTTTCACCAGTACTGTAATAGTTGTATTCTCCACAGTCCTGTGTGACCCGTGGGATACGACTGGGTGTGTTTCACGCTCCGGAGGTGTAGAAAAATAATGTATAGGAGCTTGGAATGCCTCCGATGAGATGTAATGTCTTTCACCATAGTTGTACTCTAGCATGGGCTTGTACTAAGCTATGTACGGTGTGTATGACCAATGGTATATATATGGCAGTTTCTATATTACCATGTCGTGCAATGAACATCTTAGCGTTCCATGTTATCCATTACATTCTGCACTTCCTTGCTAAGTTTGTGCCATCCTTGTCTAAACCATTGTCTTGTTTTTCCTAGGATGGATAACACCCGCAGCAACCCTGCTGCCCTAGAGCAGGGGGAAGCTAGTGCAGCTAGGGGCAAAAATCTGCCTCACCCGCCTTCTCTGGCCGAAGTTATGCTGGAGGCGGAAAGAAACAAGCGTGAGACTAACCGCTTGCTGGAGCGGATTGAGCAGAACACTGCACGCCATTAGCGAAATGACTTGGTGTCAATCAATGACTTTATCAAGTTGTACCCACCAAAGTTTAATCATTCCGTCGAGCCCCTTGACGCGGATGACTAGCTCCACAGCATCACACACAAGCTACGTTCTGCCAACGTAGCCGAAGCTGATAAGGTTACCTATGCTGCCTATCACCTCAAAGGCCCTGCTAGCCTTTGGTGGGAAAACTTTGAGGCTATGCGCCCGGTCGGCCAAATAACTACTTGGGCTGAATTTAGTGAGGCTTTCCGTGAGCATCACATCCCGGAAGGTCTCATAGATCGCAAGAGGGAAGAGTTCTACAATTTCACCCAAGGAAGACTGACTGTGGATGCATATAGTCGTGAATTTGGGAATCTGGCATGATATGCTCCTGAAGAGGTATCCACCGATGCTAAGAAGCAGGCAAGGTTCCGCAAGGGACTTAGCCCTGAGCTTCGCCTGCACGAGTGCACCTCCTTTCAGAAGTTGGTCAATAAAGCCATCAGTGCTGAGATAGGCCAGTCTGACTATGACGCTTCACGCAAGCACTCTCGTGATTTTGGTTCTTCATCTGGCTCTGGATCTCAGAAGCGCCGGGTGTGGATTCCAAGCACGACACTGCCACCCAGGCTCATCCCGAGGCCATCCTTTGAGGCGCCTAGTCCAAACCAGCAGTTTGCACCGTCCAAGCCCTATGGTGGCCCCGCTGCTAATGCTGCTCCACGCCCCAATGTTGTGACATGTTTTAAGTGTGGAGAGTCGGGTCACTACAGTCGAGAGTGTCCCCAGAACAACAACCCCAATTAGTCTGGAGAGTCCGTTAGTCGTGGTAAGCCAGCGGGAAAGACATTCTACACCAAGCCGGTCACCACTGCACGTGGCCATGTCAACTATGTCTTAGCTGAGGAGGCTCATGAGGATCCTAACATCGTCCTTGGTATGCTCCTTGTTAATTGCCATCCGGCATCAGTTCTTTTCGATACTGGAGCATCTCATTCATTCATATCTGAGAGCTATGCTCGATTGCATAACACGACATTCTGTGACATGCCCACTACCATGGAAATTCAAACCCCTGGCTCTAGATGGCAAACCTCCAGAGTAAGCCATGGGAATGAAATTCTTGTCGATAGACTTGTCTTCCTTGCATCCTTAATAGCTCTCAAGTCCTCGGACATAAACATCATCTTGGGTATGGACTGGATGTCATCTCATTATGCTAAGATTGATTGTGCCACTAGAACCGCTCAACTTACTCACCCATCGGGCAAGACAGTCAATGTCTTAACTCGAGTGGCCAAGCGCCAACTTTACTCCCTAATTCCAACCCCCTTCCAGACCTTGAAGATATTCCGACAGTCCGGGACTTTCCGGATGTCTTTCCAGAAGAACTGCCAGGTGTTCCACCTGACAGGGATGTCGAGTTTGTGATAGACCTTGTTCCAAGAACCGTTCCAATTTCTAGAAGACCCTATAAGATGGCACCCTTAGAACTAGCCGAGCTTAAGAACCAACTCGATGAGTCCTTGAAAAAGAGTTTCATCCGTCCTAGTTCCTCTCCTTGGGCTTGCCCCGTCCTCTTCGTCAAGAAGAAGGATGGAACGGATCGGATGGTCGTAGATTACCGACCTGTCAACTTGGTCACTATCAAGAACAAGTATCTGCTTCCCAGGATCAACGATCTATATGACCAGCTCGTTGGATCCTCAGTCTTTTCCAAGATGGATTTGAGGTTGGGCTACCATCAAATCAAAATCAGAAACGGGGACATTCCCAAAACGGCCTTTGTTACTCGTTATGGCCAATACGAGTACACCGTCATGTCCTTCGGTTTAACCAATGCCCCAGCCACCTTCTCTCGGTTAATGAACTCAGTCTTCATGGAGTATTTGTATAAATTCGTCGTGGTATACCTCGATGATATACTCATCTACTCCAAGAGTGAGGAGGAACATGCCGAACATCTAAGGCTGGTATTGATGAAACTTCGAGAGCATCGCCTTTATGCCAAATTCTCCAAGTGTGAATTTTGGTTGCCAGAAGTGACCTATCTAGGCCATGTAATCTCCGGTAAGGGTATTGCTGTCAATCCCGAGCGAGTTCAAGCCGTCCTTGATTGGACTCCACCTGAGACGGTCAAGCAAGTTCGGAGCTTCCTTGGCTTAGCGAGTTATTGTCGCCGCTTCGTCGAGAATTTCTCCAAGGTTGCTAAACCTCTAACTGAACTCCTCAAGAAAGATAAAAAGTTCGAGTGGACCCCACAGTGTGAGTTCAGCTTTCAGGAACTGAAAAGACGCCTGACATCTGCTCCCGTACTGGTACCACCAGATTTCTCCAAGGACTTTATTATCTATTGCGACGCCTCGCGACAAGGAGTAGGTTGCATACTCATGCAACATCATCAGGTAATTGCCTATGCTTCACGGCAATTACACCCCCATGAGGAAAACTATCCCACACATGATCTAGAGCTTGCAGTTGTAGTCCATGCACTCAAAATTTGGCGACATTACCTTCTCGGTAATCATTGTGAGATCTTCACCGGTCACCAAAGTTTGAAATATATCTTCACCCAACCGGATTTGAATCTCAAGAAAAGACGTTGGGTCGAGTTGATCTCGGATTACGACTTAGGAATAACTTACACCCTGGGCAAAGCCAATGTCATGGCCGATGCGTTAAGTCGTAAATCTTATTGTAACAACCTGATATTACAACAAAGACAACCACTTCTCCACGAGAAATTTCGTAAGCTTAACCTTCACATTGTTCCTCGAGGATTCCTATCCACCCTGGTGGCGAAGCCTAACCTTACGGATCAAATCATAGCTGCCCAGAAGCGTGATAAGGGCATATCCCGGATTAAGGAAAACATTGCTAGTGGAGTTGCCAAATGTTTTCCATGGATGAGCGAGGTGTTGTCTTCTTCGACAACCGCTTGGTGGTTCCCAAGAAACAACATCTACGCCAGTTGATTCTTAAGGAAGCTCATGAATCCCCTATCACCATTCATCCTGGTAGTACTAAAATGCATCAAGACCTACACCAGAGGTTTTGGTGGACTAGGATGAAGATAGAAATTGCTCAATACATTGCTAGTTGCGACATCTGTCATCGTGTTAAAGCAAAGAACCAATGGCCTGCTGGCACCCTTCAACCTTTGGCTATTCCTGAGTGGAAATGGGATAAAATTAGTATGGATTTCATTACTAGGTTTCCCAGGACCAAGAGAGGGAATAATGCTATCTCGTTGTGATCGATCGTCTTTCCAAAGTAGCCCATTTCCTACCTGTTCGTGAGAGTATCATCGCTAGCCAGCTAGCTGATTTATACATCTCCCGAATAGTGTCTCTTCATGGTGTCCCATTGGAAATTAACTCAGACCGTGGGAGTCTCTTCACCTCTCAATTTTGGGAAAGTTTCCAAAATGCTATGGGAACTCGTCTCTCTTTTAGCACTGCCTTCCACCCTCAATCCAGTGGTCAAGTAGAGCGAGTAAATCAAATTCTGGAAGATATGCTCCGAGCTTCTGTCATCTCATTCAGAATGGGTTGGGAGAAATGCCTTCCATTCGCGGAGTTTGCTTATAACAGTAGTTATCAAGCTAGCTTGGGCAAAGCTCCCTTCGAAGTTCTTTATGGACGAAAATGTCGAACGCCTCTTAACTAGTCAGAAACCGGGGAAAGACAACTCTTTGGCCCGGATATGATTCAGGAAGCAGAAGAGCAGGTTCGCGTTATTCGTGAGAAATTGAAAACAGCCCAATCTCGTCAAAAGAGCCAATATGATCGTAAACATAAGCTCATGACTTATGAAGTCCGCGAGAAGGCTTACCTTCGGGTTACTCCGTTAAAGGGAACCCATAGTTTCGTATCAAGGGAAAATTGGCTCCTCATTACATTGGACCCTTTCGCATTCTTGCCAAACGAGGAGAAGTTGCCTATCAATTGGAACTACATCCGCATCTTTCCAGAGTTCACGATGTCTTCCACGTTTCTCAACTCAGGCGTTGCTTCGCGGATCCTATCCGTGGACTGGACCACGAAACGCTTGATCTACAAGATAAACACTCATATCGGGAATATCCCGTTCGTATCCTTGATCAAGCCGAGCGTACGACTGGACGCCATAACATCAAGTTTCTCAAGGTTCAATGGTCACACCATTCCAAAAAGGAAGCCACATGGGAAAGGGAGGATCATCTTCGTCTCGAGTACCCCACTTTCTTCCCAACAGATCCTAAATCTCGGGACGAGATTCTTTTGAGTGGGGGTGAGTTGTCACACCCTAGCTAGTTCATGCATTAGAGTGATAGCATCATGTTTAAATTTCCCAGAAAAATGAAATGGGGATGATAGAAACCCCAGCACCCCCCTTAAACCAACTAGGGTTTACTAAAATCTTTTTCAATGAACCTGAAATGCCCTTCTAAAAAGTCCACCCTTTTTGTTTTGGGTTAAAACCTTTGAAAAAAATGGTGAACACTTTTCTAGGACATCTTAAGGTCATTGGATTAACTCATATAGTATTTGCATTTGGGCATTTAAATTCTATAAAATATTTTAAATGCTCAAATAATTCTGGAAATAAGTGTGGGCTGTTGGAAATAATCTAAAAAGAGCCTATGATTATTTCAGGATTTTTGTAAGTGCCTAACTATTTTTAATAAAGCCACAAACTTACAGAAAAATAGAAAAAGAAAAACAAAGCAAGCAGAGGCTTACCTGGCGCCCACCTAGCAGGCCCACCTGCCGGCCCAGCCCAGCCACCGCTCCAGCGAGCTGCTTGGCTTAGCCAGGCAGGCAGGCAGGTGCTCGACGCCGGTGCCTGCGCGCGCCACGCAGCTGCATGCCGCCCTGCTTCCTCCCCTCGCAGTGTTGCCGCCCTGGATCAGTCACCCACTCCCC
>NC_041386.1:396806640-396824322 GCF_002162155.2 Triticum dicoccoides
GCCCGCGCCACCGTGCTAACCACCGTGCCATGTCACCGTGTCCACTAGCTCCGCCATCGTCGACTACGTCGAGCAGGCTGAGCCCTGAGCGCTCGCCCGCTCTGGAGTCGCCGCTGACCCCGTCTCCCCCACCTCCGGCCGTCGAGATCGCCATCGTCGCCCCGCACAGCTCCGGCCTTCCCCGAGCCCTCTTCGATGCTTGCTGCAATCGCCGTGAGCCCAGCTCCATCCTCCCCCTCTCCACTAACTCCCTCTTGCACCGTGTGCACCGCACCACGCTCACCCGACCACCCGCCGCCACCGAGCTCGTCGCCGACGTGACTCCGGCCACCCACCCACCACACCATTACGACCAACGCACTCACCGCACTCGCAGGAGCCCGTAGCACCACTCCACGCGCCTCGTCGTGCCCCGTAGCCTCGGTTCCAACCTCACCCGAACTCCGGCGACCTCCAAGGTCGTCGCTGGCGACGTTTCCAGCCACTCCAGCTCCACCCACTGCCACCACTCGGTGCGGCTTGCTCCCAGCTACGTGTAGATGCTCTTCGCCGCCCATTTGGTCACCGGAATGCATAGATGCACTTACACTGCCGTGTCTGGCCTCGCCGGCGGCTAAACGCCGGCGGGTTTCAACCATTGACTTTGACTGGGTGGGCCCAGGTTGACTCCCCTGAGTCTATGATAAGTGGCCCCCTCTCTGCTAATTAACCTAGGGTTAGCACTAACTAATTTTAGTTAGTTTAGGTCACTGACATGCGGGCCCAGGCCCCACTGACTGTTTAGTTAGTATTAACTTAACCCTGTTAATTAGTTGTTTCACTGACGTGTGGGTCCCAGCCGTCAGGTTTGACCAGGGCTGGCGCCTTTGACTCGCTGACGTCAGAGTGACGCAGTGCTGATGCAGTTATTTATTTTCTGGATTTATTTTTATATAGGAAATTCCAGAAAATAGCCAAAACTTCTAAAAATCATAGAAAATCAACCATAGCTCCAAATCAAACAATTTATATATGAAAAATGATCAGAAAAATTCAATCTTTCCATATGTAATGGTTTCATGCATGAAAAAACGCTTTAACCTTGCTGTTTAGGTGAAACAAGCTAATACACTTATAATGCATAAGAACTTAAGCTACCATTTGAATCTTTGATTCAAATGGACCCATTTCAACTTGTTTCACATTGCATTAGGTAGGACACCTCATTTTGCCATGTCATAGCATGCATCATATTGTTGCATATTGCCATGTGTTGATTATATTCTATGGTGTCTTTCGTGGTAGCTTCTGCCTCCGAGGATATCTCTGAGTATCCAACTGAAGGCAGTACCCTACTACCACTCCATCAGGCAAGCAGCCCCATTGATCATATCGATACAATCCCATGTTCTCGCCTCTACTCTCGTTTACTGCATTAAGACAACAATGTTTCAAACTGCTGTGTGCTACGGTAGTTGAACCCTTATCCTCTGCATGACCTGTCACTACCACAGTAACTAGATGAAACCCACTAGCATGTGTAGGAGTTAATTGAGCCATGTATGTGTTTCCTACCTTGCTATGCCTGCTATGCTTAGAGTTGGGTCAGGTCTGGTTCATCTGGGTGATGGGCTAGAGTGAAATGATTATGTCGGTACAGAGAGGGATGTGTTGAACATGATTTGGTAAAGGTATCGATGAGAGGTCATGTAGGAGTACATGGTGGGTTGTTTCATTGATGCCGTCCATAAGTACTGAGATCTGTATGCGTGATTTAAGATTCAGCTACTACCACACATTGGGCCTTGAAATATGACCCCGATCGACTTACTGACACCTCTCGTCCTCTGTCCAGGAGTTCCAACTAGTTTCTGGTGTTTGTAGGTTATGTGTTGCCAGCCGTGCGTAGCGCTGACCCTAGGGGTGGGCTATGATGCGGTAGATACACTATGGCCGGGTATGCCGGGCGCCCATTTGGCGTCTCGGGACCCTGTACACATCATTTGGGGTCGTTGAGGACACCCCGGCCAGATTTCCTTGCGGATGGAACCTGAATAGGCGATAAACCTGGACTAGAGACTTGTGCGGTTAGTCAGGTCGTGGTCTAAACCCACATCGGCTTTCGCTTGAAGTCTGCCAAGCACATGTCGTGTGCAGACGCTAAGTGGTGGAAACATGTGTGACGAAGTACACCCCTGCAGGGTATAAAACTATTCAAATAGCCGCGTCCGCGGTAAAGGACTACTTGGTTGCCTATACAATTCCTAGACAAGTTAATGGTTACTACTAAAAGACTCAAGATAAGTGTGAGTACCGAGGATGGCCCTCTCGTAGGATGATGAGGTAGGATCCCCGGTGGAGTATTGTGTTGGTGATTAGTGGACTCGTGTGCAAAAACTATTTTACTAGTGGTGTCTCGTAGGATAGCTTAGCCAAGAGTCAAAGCTGGCTTGCTGCAATAACTCCACCACCTTCTTGAGAATGAGCATGTATAGTAGGTTCTGATGTAAGACTTGCTGAGTACCTTTGTACTCATGTTTGCTTTAATTACTATTTTCAGACGACAACACCACCCCCTCCGATGGGTTTTATGTAGACCTCGACGTCGATGAGTAACTTGCCACCCAGGTGGTGATCCTGGCCATGGAGGGCCTTATGTAGATAGACAGGCTTCAACAAGCCTTCTTTCTTTCTAGTGTCTGTACTCAGACTATTTGCTTCCGCATGAGCTTGTATACTTGTATGACTTGAGTGTCGGGTCATGTGACCTCTACCTATATGAACATGTTATGTATGACTCTCTGGAGCCTTTAAATAAAGTACTTGAGTTGTAGAGTTTTGTTGTGATGCCATGTTGTATTTGCACATATCGAGCATATTGTGTGTATGATTGAAATGCTTGGTATGTGTGGGATCCGACAATCTAGTTGTTTATCCTTGGCAGCCTCTCTTATGGGGAAATGTAGTCTAGTGCTCCTCGAGCCATAGTAGTCCGCTACAGCCCGGTTCACTGGAGCCCTGCTAGCCTAGCACTACTGCTCAGGACACTTGACTGGCCGGCATGTGTTTCACTTTGTTCCTATGTCTGTCCCTTCGGGGAAATGTCACATGGTGATATCCGGAGTCCTGCCTAGCCTGCTATGGCCCGAGTTCCCCGGAGTCCTGTTAGCCCAGTGCTACAGCCCGGAATCACACACTGTTGACCAACATGCTTGATGTGATTCATGTATACCTGTCTCCATAGGTCTGTGCTGCTTTGGGTTCACGACTAGGCATGTCGGCCCGGGTTCTCTGTCATATGGATGCTAGCGACACTATCATATACGTGAGCCAAAAGGCGCAAACAGTCCCGGGCCATGGTAAGGCGACACCCGTGGGGATACCGTGCGTGAGGCTGCAATGTGATATGAGGTGTTATCGGCTAGATCAATGTGACTTGGAATTGGGGTCCTGACAATGTCATAATCCTTTATAAGCTCCAACCATCTCCTCTATCTAAGGTTCAGTTCCTTCTGGGTGAAAATGTACTTCAAACTCTTATGGTCCGTGTATACATCACATCGGTTTCCAATAAGGTAATGTCTCCATGTCTTCAATACATGCACTACGGCTGATAATTCCAACTCATGCGTGGCATAGTTCAACTCATGACGTTTTAGTTGTCATGAGGCATACAAAACAACTCTTCCATCCTGCATAAGTACACATCCAAGCCCTAAGCAAGAGGCGTCGCAATACACTTGGAATTCCTTATGTATATCTGGCAGTGTTAGCACTGGTGCTGTAGTCAACTATTTCTTCAACTCGTGGAAACTTGCCTCGCAATCTTATGTCCATTTAAACTTAGTATCCTTCTTTAACAGTTCAGTCATTGGCTTTGCAATCTTGGAAAAATTCTGAATGAATCTCCGATAGTAACCCACGAGTCCAATGAAACTGCGGATCTCGCTAACTAAGGTGGGTGCCAACCATTCAGTGTCTGACTAAATTTTGCTGGGTTCTACTGCTATTCCTTCTCCCGATATAACATGTCCAAAGAGTCCGACTTCCTTCAACCAAAACTCGCATTTGCTAAACTTAGCATACAGCTGGTGTTCCCTGAGTTTCTCGAGAACTAAGCCCAAATGCTCCTTGTGCTCCTCCTCGTTCTTCGAGTATACCATAATATCATCAATAAACAACACCACAAACTTGTCCAAATATTCCATGAACACCTTGTTCATCATGCTCATGAAATAAGCAGGGGCATTAGTCAGTCCAAATGATATGACCGTGTACTCGTATAATCCATACCGCGTCGTGAATGCTGTATTTGGTATATCCTTCTCCCGTATCTTCAACTGATGGTATCCTGATCGCAGATCAATCTTCGAAAACACCTTAGCTCCTTGCAACTGATCAAACAGATCATTGATCATCAGCGGTGGGTACTTGTTTTTGATCGTCACTTCATTCAAGGCTCGATAATCAACAACCATCCTTAGGGATTTATCCTTCTTCTCAACCAAAAGCACTGGGGCTCCCCAAGGTGATGAACTTCTTCAAATGTATCATTTCTCCAATAACTCCTCGATCTGTTTCTTAATTTCCTCCATATCATTTGTGGGCATCCGATAGGGTCTCTTGGATATTTGTCATGTTCCTGGCAACAGCTCTATCAAAAACTCATTGTCTCTATCCGGTGGCATGCCTGGTAACTCCTGTGGAAAGACATCCAGATAATCCTTTACTACAGGCACTTCCTCCTGAACAACTCCCGTGAGGGTATTCACTTGGCTCCTCCTAGGCACATGCCTAGACACATACTTAATCCTTTTTCCCTCCGGGGTGGTAAGATAAATCGACTTACTAGCATAGTCAATATTCCCTCCAAACTTTGACATCCAGTCCATACGTAATATCACATCCAATCCTTGTGACTCCAAGATAATTAGCTCGGACGGAAAAACATGTATGCCAATGGTTAAGGGTACCTGGTCGCACCATCGGCTAGCCATGTATTCTGCTCCGGGCGAGCTCACTAAGAGAGGGGTCCTAAGGGTTTGGGTTGGTAGTTTAAACTTATCCACAAATCCCCTTGATATATATGAATGTGATGCACCAGTATCGAAAAGAACAAGAGCGGTAAATGACTTAACCAAAAACTTACCTATTACCGCGTCCGCCTGCTCTTCAACCTCCTCCACGTTAATGTGGTTCACTTGTCCTTTGTTGAATGGATTAGGCTTCTTCCCAGCGCTCCCATTTCCTTTTCCATTCTTTCCTTCAGGGCACTCCGTGGCGTAGTGTCCAGTGTTCCCACACTTGAAGCAAGTAACGTGACTTAGATCCCTTTTAGTGGGTGTGGCTGGGGCGGTTCTGATTATTGTTGGCTCCATTCCCATTCCCATTCTTAGCGCCATTGTGATTATGAGATCCTCCTCCAGTGTGGTTGTGACCTCCATGGTTGTGGACAAGTCCTCCCGAATTCAGGGTTAGGCGAGGCCTCTGCTGAGCTCCTGAGTTATATTGCCCTTGTCCATACTTTCTCTTGTGGCTCTCAATCTGTTGCTGCTTCCCTTCGATCATAAGAGCCTTATCTACCAACTCCTGGTAGTTGTTGAAGGTTGCTACCATCAACTGTATGCTCATCTCATCATTCAGCCCTTCCATAAACTTCTCCTGCTTTGCGGCATCTGTGGCCACATCATCAGGGGCATAGCGAGATAACTTGCTAAACTGATCCACGTACTATGCCACAGTCTGGTTCCCTTGACGTAGGTTGCGAAACTCCCGCTTCTTCATACTCATAGCTCCAGTTGAGACATGGGCTGTGTGAAAAGCTTGCTGAAACTGGTCCCATGTGACCGTGGCTATGGGGAAAGTGGTTGTGTAATTCTCCCACCATGAGGCTGCAGGTCCATCCAATTGATGTGCAGCAAAGCGCACCCTCTCAGCATCTGTGCAACCTGCGATGGTCAACTCCCTTCCAATACGGTGTAGCCAATCATCTGCAAATATAGGCTCGATGCTACTGGAAAACACCAGCGGCTGTAACCTTAGAAAACGGGCTAGGTTGTCCACTGGCGGCGGGTTGTTGTTGTTGTTGTTGTTGTTGTTGTTGTTGCCCTGGTTCTGAACTAGCAATTGCATCAAAGTATTCTGCTACTGGATCAACTGGGTGAGCTTCGGTGGGAAAACAAAACCGGGGTCACGTCTCGGAGGCATCTGATGGGTTTAGATGGAAGAGATCAGAATAGAAAAGGGGTCTAATGAGAAAACACTACCCATATGCACATGAGACAAACACAAACATTTCACTCAATCAATCAAGAAAGGGCATACAAACGGTCTAGGACTATCGCAAAGTGCTCATCTAACACTAATTACATGGGGGAGTGCTACTAATATTTGGTGGTCATCTAGAAATTTTGATCGGTGGAAGACTCCATGATGTCTGCTCCAGCTTCGTCTTCAAAGTCATCATCACTAGGATCGGAATCGGTGTCGTCGATGATGATGTAATCCTCGGGGCGTATCTCCTTGGGTTCTTCTTCTTCGTCTTCTTCCACTGGTGCTGGTCCTCCCATGAATACTCCGATCTTCTTGACTAAGTCGTCATTCTTCTTCAGTAGTGTCTTAATTTCCTCCTCATATCCATTGCGTGTAAACTTGAGTTCTTCCTCCAGTTTGATGATTCTAGTCTTTGCCTTCTTCAAGTCCATCATGTTCGCGCACATCTGGTTCTCCTGACGTCGAATGTGCTGGTTTAACTCCTGGATGAAATCGGCAATGGATCTATCCTTCTTCGTGCTGATTACTTCCCATTGCTCGTCTCGACGCCCACATATTTGTTAGATAGTGTCCTCGATTTCCCTGTTGTAGACTTCTCCAATGCGTCCCATGGTAATGTGGGCTGCCATGCTCTTGCCTAGGCTCCAGGTGGGTGCTTCAAAAGAAAACTCTATGGGTTTAGAAGTTGGCAAGAACGTCCTTCCTGGAACTTGTACTTGAATCATCCAGCGCTCCTCTTCAGGTAAAGTGGCGTTGTACGTTCCAGTGAAGCTTGGTATTCCAATGTTCAAATACCTAGTGACTTCCTTCAAGTGGCGTCCAAAAGGTGTGTCTTCATCCGGTTGCGCAAACTTGTTCTTCATCTCCGCCATCCTAAAGAGTATAAAATGGAGAGAAGTCAGAAATGAGAAGAGAAGTGTGGCCTAGGGTTTATCTTAGTGGTCGTGTCCTACACTCAGCGTGTGCTCTGATACCATCTTGTAGCGACCCGACCTCAGATGGTCAAGTCTCTGTGCTTCAGTGCCATCCCTGGATCGGTAATGCTGACACACACAGTACTCGAAGGATTTATAACAGAGTGGAAATCACACACATATTACATCGAATGTCTCAAGAGAGAACTTATTACAATAACATGGCTTAAGGCCATCTAATACGATAACAACGGAAGGCTTGGAAGATAAAGTGAGTCCATCAACTCCAACGGCACATCTGAGCTGCACGGCAACGACCTAACAAACCTTACTCCTCGTCTGAAAAGTCTGCAACATCATACATTGTAGCCCGAAAATGGGTCAGCACATGGAATATGCTGGCAATGTAACACAGTAGAGCAAGAACAGAATAATGCTATCACTACATGCATATTTGGCTGGTGGAAAGCTCTATGGTTATAGTTTTTGCGAAAAGCCAATTTTTCCCTACAACAAAGGAATAGATTTTAATTTTAACTATCATGGTAGTTGAAACATCATTGGGAAGGTTCCTCCAACTCAATCCCAATTAAATTGATTAACATCCCAACAGTATTAATTAAGAATGGTGAGATACATGTGATAATCCAAATACTAGATACTCAAGAATTGTCCATAACCGGGGACACGGCTAACCATGATTAGATTATACACTCTGCAGAGGTTTGCGCACTTTTCCCCACAAGACTTAATCGCCTCCATTGGATTTCTCGCACTACATGGTGTTCGAGAAACGGATGACCAAGACACAGTCTTTCAGAAACATTAACTCTCTAGTCCGGACAGACCATACCAAACCTACATCCCACTACCTACTGATCTGCCTCTTCAAGAGCTTCACGTAACTTACTCAACTATGCTAGAGCCCATAATAGCTTGTGGCTGCACACGGAAGTTTCTACCATGAATCAACTCAGTTCCCTTTGAGGCTGGGTGGCGGTCCATGGGAAGATCACACGGGTACTCCGGGTTTTCCAAAAAAATACAGGCAACACTGGGTTCCCCAGGTGCCTCAATCCACCCAGATGTTAAATTAAGTTGCCACCTTAAGTTGAACCCTTAATTAACAATCTCACAACTGTCATGGATTTCACTCAAACCCAAACCACGTCTACGAGCATAGCATAGCATAGCATAGTAATATAAGCAGCGCAGAAGTAACTCGCAGGGTTTGAATGTAACAGGGTAATAGGTTCTACCTCAACAACTACTTCCCAACCCACATGTTAATGACATCCTAATCATGCAATGTGTGAGGATTGGAACTAATGCATAAAAACTGGGTGATAAAAGGGATATGATCAAAGTGTTACTTGCCTTGCTGATGGTCTGCGAAACCTAGGGACTCGTAGTAGCACGCTTTGCACTCCGGGTGTTCTATCACAAACAAACAATAACATACATTCCTACTCTCCGATATAACTAGACTCTAAAAATGGTTTTCCTCTTGACTCGACAACGGCCAACTACAGTCAATCAAGGGGGCTCCTATGGTCGGACGAGGCGTTGATACCAACGCCCAATATGCGATCCTATCCGAGAGGAACTCGAAGGTTCCACCAAGGATAGAGCCGCATTTTGGGCGTGAAAAAGGGGTGGAAGGTCCTCGCCAAGGTGTCCTGCTTGGCGGAGCCAACCTGGAGCTCTATCGTCCTCCCGTCATTGTTTTTGCTTGCTGTCAGTGGAAGCACAACGGTGAGGTGCTTCTCCTCCATGATGGTGGACATAGCAACGGCTAGCTCGGGCGAGGAAGCTAAGCGTGCGGAAGGAGCGGCGGGCTTCGCCTTCTCGGATGTCATCTGCGACGAGCTTGGGGAAAGATTCGGCGGATCCAGAGGCGCTCTGAGCAGGGAGAGAAGGGGATCTTGAGCAAGACGAAGGGAATGCAATGAAGGCTCGGCGGCAAGCGCCAGCCTTTTTGTCAGCCCAGGACGGTTGCTGAGGCAGCGTGGGGAAGTGGAGACACCCACATCTCATCAAGCGCCACATGTTGACTAGGTCTGCGGGTAGTTGGGGCCCGCGGTGCTTCGCCCTCGCCCTTTGGCTTCGCCTTGAAACCAAACCTGAGCACGCCTGGGGCCCGGGCACTACTGTCTGTGTTCTGGGAACTGGGGTACCCAGACTTGCCTGCCTGCGGCCCACAGCGTGGCTCCCTCGATGGCCTAGTACGGCCAACCTTCAGCATCGACAACACAAGACCCTCACGAGGGGCCTAGCCTCGCAAGGTGGACGACATCAAGACCTCTAGAGGGAGCAGCCACTCTAGCCCGGCTCCTGAGGAGCGGAGATTTCTATGCAGGCGCCTACCTCGTGAGGTCTGGATGACGCAAGCCATGACGACCAAGGCCAGGCGGGTGCCAGCAGGCGTAGTACAAAGGGTTTCCTCTTTGCTGCTAAAGAAGCAAGCACTGGCGTGGAGTCCCGAGGAATCAGCAAAAGGTTTCCATTTCCGTGCTACAAGACCAAGAACGCCAGGGCGACATGACAAAGGTCATCACCGAGCCCACCACTACGTCACGACCAGAGGCTTTGCAGGCGAACACCACCTTTTGTCAGGATAGGATGTACTATTTGTCTCCCTTCAAACTTGGCTGTTGTGGGATGCCTTCCCGCCTTCATTTCGGGGGAAGAGGATCAAGGCCACTATAAATATAGGTTAGCCACCACCATAGAGAGGACTTGGTTCCCATAGAATCCACAACCTCACCAGCACACCCCAACACAAGAACAGACCTCCTGAGGTAGTTCTTCCTCTGTACTAGTTCTTCCACGGCCCTCCTCGAGGCGAATCCACCACAAAGCAGGATTCAGATTTTACACCTCAAGGTGGCCGAACCTGGGTAATCCGCTGTGCCTCTTTCCTTTCCTGTTCATTAAGCTAGGTCGTGGGGGTAATGAGTTGGTAGGCTGGGGAGATTGAGTTCTTCATACGCACCCTAGAGTTTAAATCTTTCTTGGGTTTGCGGAGCCCTAAATCTAACAACAACGACACGCAGCGCCCAAGCGCGTCAAGGTGGCATCCGGGAAGAAAGCCGATACGTGAGTACAAGTGTCAAAAGGTCTGAATACTTCTGTAGGTTGCCTTGGACCTCCTTTTATAGCCCAAGGGATAACCACACTGGCAAAACATACATTATCTTGTGATTAGATAGCCAATAGTGCTATCATACCTAACTTTCGCACTTAGGACAAAATGCCATAAATGCTGCCTTAGGTGGTGTGTAGGGGTGAATCCCCTGCAAGCTTATATCGCCACTTAACCAACTTTTGCTTGTTATCTTGACACGCCCCTGAATGGGTGTCAAACATGTGTGATCTGTCTTCCAGCGAGCCACCATGTGCTTAGTGAGAGCCACTTAGTCACCAGGTGGCTCGACACGGCATTGATAAGTGACTGGCATTGTAGTGCGGTGGAGCGGTCGTAACTAGCCCGCACCTGCTGATACGTCTCCAACGTATCTATAATTTTTGATTGCTCCATGCTATATTATCTACTGTTTTGGACATTACTGGGCTTTATTATCCACTTCTATATTATTTTTGGGACTAACCTATTAACCGGAGGCCCAGCCCAGAATTGTAGTTTTTTGCCTATTTCAGGGTTTCGAAGAAAAGGAATATCAAACGGAGTCCAGACGGAATGAAACCTTTGGGAACGTGATTTTCTCACCGAACGTGATCCAAGGGACTTGGACCCTACGTCAAGAAACAAAAGAGGAGGCCATGAGGTAGGGGGTGCGCCTACCACCCCTCCCCCAGGCGCGCCCTCCACCCTTGTGGGCCCCCTGTTGCTCCGCCGACGTACTTCTTCCTCCTATATATACCGACGTACCCCAAACAATCAGATACGAAGCCAAAACCCTAATTCCAGCGACGCAACTTTCTGTATCCATGAGATCCCATCTTGGGCCTGTCCTGGAGCTCCACCGGAGGGGGCATCGATCATGGAGGGCTTCTACATCAACACCATAGCCCCTCCGATGAAGTGTGAGTAGTTTACCTCAGACCTACGGGTCCATAGTTAGTAGCTAGATCGCTTCTTCTCTCTTTTTGGATCTCAATACAATGTTCTCCCCCTCTCTTGTGGAGATCTATTCGATGTCATCTTCTTTTTGCGGTGTGTTTGTTGAGACCGATGAATTGTGGGTTTATGATCAAGTCTATCTATGAACAATATTTGAATCTTCTATGAATTCTTTTATGTATGATTGGTTATCTTTGCAAGTCTCTTCGAATTATCAGTTTGGTTTGGCCTACTAGATTGATCTTTCTTGCAATGGGAGAAGTGCTTAGCTTTGGGTTCAATCTTGCGGTGCCCTTTCCCAGTGACAGTAGGGGCAGCAAGGCACATATTGTATTGTTGCCATCGAGGATAACAAGATGGGGTTTTCATCATATTGCATGAGTTTATCCCTCTACATCATGTCATCTTGCTTAAGGCGTTACTCTGTTTTCATTAACTTAATACTCTAGATGCATGCTGGATAGCGGTCGATGAGTGGAGTAATAGTAGTAGATGCAGGCAGGAGTCGGTCTACTTGTCTTGGACGTGATGCCTATATACATGATCATACCTAGATATTCTCATAACTATGCTCAATTCCGTCAATTCCTCAACAGTAATTTGTTCACCTACCATAGAATACTTATGCTCTCAAGAGAAGCCACTAGTGAAACCTATGGCCCCCGGGTCTATCTTCATCATATTAATCTCCCAATACTTAGTTATTTCCTTTACTTTTTACTTTGCATCTTTATCACAAAAATACCAAAAATATTATCTTATCGTATCTATCAGATCTCACTCTCTTAAGTGGCCGTGTAGGGATTGACAACCCCTTATCGCGTTGGTTGCGAGGATTTATTTGTTTTGTGCAGGTACGAGGGACTCGCGCATAGCCTCCTACTAGATTGATACCTTGGTTCTCAAAAACTGAGGGCAATACTTACGCTACTATGCTGCATCATCCCTTCCTCTTCGGGGAAAACCAACGCAGTGCTCAAGAGGTAGCAAGAAGGATTTCTGGCGCCGTTGCCGGGGAGGTCTACGCAAAAGTCAATATACCAAGTACCCATCAAATACCCTTATCTCCGGCATTACATAATTTGCCATTTGCCTCTCGTTTTCCTCTCCCCCACTTCACCCTTGCCATTTTATTCGCCCTCTCTCTCTATCCTCCTTCTCTTTCCCGTTTGCCTCTTTTTGCCCGCTTTTTGTTTGCTTGTGTGTTAGTTTGCTTGATTGTCATGATGGCTCAAGATAACACTAAATTGTGTGACTTCACAAATACCAACAATAATGATTTTATTAGCACTCCGATTGCTCCTCTTATCGATGCTGAATCTTGTGAAATAATACTGCTTTGCTGAATCTTGTCATGAAAGATCTGTTTTCCGGCCTTCCTAGTGAAGATGCCGCTACCCATCTAAATAGCTTTGTTGATTTTTGTGATATGCAAGAGAATAAAGATGTGGATAATGATATTGTTAAATTGAAGCTATTTCCTTTTTCGCTTAGAGATTGTGCTAAAGCTTGGTTTTCGTATTTGCCTAAAAATAGTATTGATTCATGGAATAAGTGCAAAGATGCTTTTATCTCTAAGTATTTTCCTCCCGCTAAGATCATCTCCCTTAGAAACGATATTATGAATTTTAAGCAACTTGATCATGAACATGTTGCACAAGCTTGGGAGAGAATGAAATTAATGATACGTAATTGCCCTACTCATGGTTTGAATTTGTCGATGATTATACAAAAAATTTATGCCGGATTGAACTTTGCTTCTAGAAATCTTTTAGATTCGGACGCAGGAGGCACTTTTATGGAAATCACTTTAGGATAAGCTACTAAACTCCTAGATAATATTATGGTTAATTATTCTCAATGGCATACTGAAAGATCTAGTAATAAAAAGGTGCATGCGATAGAAGAAATTAATGTTTTGTGTGGAAAGATGGATGAACTTATGAAATTATTTTCTAGTAAGAGTGTTTCTTCTGATCCTAATGATATGCCCTTGTCTAATTTGATTGAGAATAATAATGAATCTATGGATGTGAATTTTGTTGGTAGGAACATTTTTGGTAACAACGCGTATAGAGGAAATTTCAATCCTAGGCCTTATCCTAGTAAGTAATCCCTCTAATAATTATGGTAATTCCTACAACAATTCTTATGGAAATTATAATAATATGCCCTCTGATTTTGAATCTAATATTAAAGAATTTATTACCTCGCAAAAGAATTTCAATGCTTTGATAGAAGAAAAATTGCTTAAGATTGATGAGTTGGCTAGGAACGTTGATAGAATTTCTCTTGATGTTGATTCTTTGAAACTTAGATCTATTCCACCGAATCATGATATCAATGAGTCTCTTAAAGCCATGAGAATTTCCATTAATGAGTGCAAAGAAAGAGCCGCTAGGATGCGTGCTAAGAAAGATGCCTTTATAAGAGTGTGTTCTTCTAGTTCCTATGAAAATAAAGATGAAGATCTAAAAGTTATTGATGTGTCCCCTATTAAATCTTTGTTTTGCAATATGAATCTTGATAATGATGGAACTGAATATGATCCACCTTTACCTAGAAGGCGTTCCAAGAATTCGGAATTTTTTGATCTTGATGCTAAAATTGATAAAAGTGGGATTGAAGAAATTAAAACCCTAGATGTTGCTAAAACCCACTATTATGGATTTCAAGGAATTTAACTATGAAAATGGCTCTTTGATTGATTGTATTTCCTTGTTGCAATCCATGCTAAATTCTCCTCACGTTTATAGTCAAAATAAAGCGTTTACTAAACATATCGTTGATGCCTTGATGCAATCTTATGAAGAAAAACTTGAATTGGAAGTTTCTATCCCCAGAAAACTTTATGATGAGTGGGAACCAACTATTAAAATTAAAATTAAAGATCATGAATGCTATGCTTTATGTGATTTGGGTGCTAGTGTTTCCACGATTCCAAAGACGTTGTGTGATTTGTTAGGTTTCCGTGATTTTGATGATTGCTCTCTAAACTTGCACCTGGCGGATTCCACTACTAAGAAACCTATGGGAAGAATTAATTATGTTCTTATTGTTGAAAATAGTAATTATGTGCCCATAGATTTTAATGTTCTTGACATAGATTGCAATCCTTCATGTCCTATTATTCTTGGTAGACTTTTACTTAGAACGATTGGTGCAATTATTGATATGAAGGAAGGAAATATTAGATTCCAATTTCCATTAGGGAAATGCATGGAACACTTTCCTAGAAAGAAAATTAAATTACCTTATGAATCTATTACGAGAGCCACTTATGGATTGCCCACCAAAGATGGCAATACCTAGATCTATCCTTGCTTGTTATGCCAAGCTAGGGGCGTTAAACGATAGCGCTTGTTGGGAGGCAACCCAATTTTATTTTTATTCCTTGCTTTTTGCTCCTTTTTAGTAATAAATAATTTACCTAGCCTCTATTTTGGTTGTGTTTTTTGTGTTTAATTAGTGTTTGTGCCAAGTAGAACCGTTGGGAAGACTTGGGGAAAGTCTTGTTAAACTTGCTGTAAAAAACAGAAACTTTAGCGCTCACGAGAACTTCTGCCATTTTTATTTGGAAAGTTCTATTTAGTTAATTCTTTTTGCATATGATTAATATATAAATTCCTCACGTCTAGCAAGTTATTTTAGAATTTTTGGGGTTCCAGATGTTGCGCTAGCTAAAGATTACTACAGACTGTTTTGTTTTTGACAGATTCTGTTTTTCGTGTGTTGTTTGCTTATTTTGATGAATCTATGGCTAGTAAGTTGTTTATAAACCATATAGAAGTTGGAATAACGTAGGTTTAACACCAATATAAATAAAGAATGAGTTCATTACAGTACCTTGAAGTGGTATTTTGTTTTCTTTCGCTAACGGAGCTCACGAGATTTTCTACTTTGAGTTTTGTGTTGTGAAGTTTTCATGTTTTGGGTAAAGATTTGATGGACTATGGAACAAGGAGTGGCAAGAGCCTAAGCTTGGGGATGCCCATGGCACTCCCAAGATAATCTAAGGACACCTAAAAGCCAAAGCTTGGGATTCCCCGGAAGGCATCCCCTCTTTCGTCTTCTTCTATCGGTAACTTTACTTGGAGCTATATTTTTATTCACCACATGATATGTGTTTTGCTTGGAGCGTCTTGTATGATTTGAGTCTTTAATTTTTAGTTTACCACAATCATCCTTTCTGTACACACCTTTTGAGAGAGCCATACATGATTTGGAACTTGTTAGAATACTCTATGTGCTTCGTTTATATCTTTTGAGTTATATAGTTTTGCACTAGTACTTCACTTATATCTTTTATAGCACGGTGGTGGATTTGTTTTATAGAAACTATTGATCTCTCATGCTTCAGTTAGATTTTTTTGAGAGTCTTAAATAGCATGGTAATTTGCTTAAAATCCTAATATGCTAGGTATTCAAGATTAGTAAAATTTTCTTATGAGTGTTTTGAATACTAAGAGAAGTTTGATGCTTGATGATTGTTTTGAGATATGGAGGTAATAATATCAAAGTCGTGCTAGTTGAGTAGTTGTAAAATTGAGAAATACTTGTGTTGAAGTTTGCAAGTCCCGTAGCATACACGTATGGTAAACGTTAAGTAACAAATTTGAGACATGAGGTGTTATTTGATTGTACTCCTTATGAGTGGCGGTCGGGGACGAGCGATGGTCTTTTCCTACCAATCTATCCCTCTTGGAGCATGCACGTAGTGCCGAGGTTTTTGATGACTTGTAGATTTTTTCAATAAGTATGTGAGTTCTTTATGACTAATGTTGAGACCATGGGTTATACGCACTCTCACCCTTCCATCCTTGCTAGCCTCTTCGGTACCGTGCATTGCCCTTTCTCACATTGAGAGTTGGAGCAAACTTCGCCGGTGCATCAAAAACCCGTGATATGATACGCTCTTTCACACATAAACCTCCTTATATCTTCCTCAAAACAGCCACCATACCTACCTATTATGGCATTTCCATAGCCATTCCGCGATATATTTCCATGCAACTTTCCACCATTCTGTTTATCATGACACGTTCATTATTGTCATATTTCTTAGCATGATCATGTAGATGACATAGTATTTGTGGCAAAGCCACCGTTCATAATTCTTTCATACATGTCACTCTTGGTCCATTGCATATCCCGGTACACCGGCGGAGGCATTCATATAGAGTCATCTTTTGTTCTAGTATTGAGTTGTAATCATTGAGTTGTAAAATAAATAGAAGCGTGATGATCATCATTTTCTAGAACATTGTCCCAAGTGAGTAATTATAAAAAAGAGAGAGAGAAAGGCCATATAAAAACAAAAAGGCCTAAAAAATGAGAGAAAAAGAGAGAAGGGACAATGTTACTATCCTTTGCCACACTTGTGCTTCAAAGTAGCACCGTAATCTTCATGATAGAGAGTCTCTTGTTTTGTCACTTTCCTATACTAGTGGGAATTTTCATTATAGAACTTGGCTTGTATATTCCAACAATGGGCCTCCTCAAGTGCCCTAGGTCTTCGTGAGCAAGCAAGTTGGATGCACACCCACCTAGTTTCTTTTGTTGAGCTTTCATACATTTATAGCTCTAGTGCATCCGTTGCATGGCAATCCCTACTCCTTGCATTAACATCAATCAGTGGGCATCTCCATAGTCCATTGATTAGCCTCGTCGATGTGAGACTTTCTCATTTTTTTTCTTCTCCACATAACCCCCCTCATTATATTCTATTCCACCCATAGTGTTATGTCCATGGCTCACGCTCATATATTGCGTGAAAGTTTATAGGTTTGAGATTACTAAAGTATGAAACAATTGCTTGGCTTGTCATCGGGGTTGTGCATGATGAGAGCATTCTTGTGTGACGAAAATGGAGCATGACTAAACTATATGATTTTGTAGGGATGAACTTTCTTTGGCCATGTTATTTTGAGAAGACATAATTGCTTTGTTAGTATGCTTGAAGTATTATTATTTTTATGTCAATATGAACTTTTGTCTTGAATCTTTCGGATCTGAATATTCATACCACAATTAAGAAGAATTACATTAAAATTATGCCAAGTAGCACTCCGCATCAAAAATTCTGTTTTTATCATTTACCTACTCGAGGACGAGCAGGAATTAAGCTTGGGGATGCTTGATACGTCTCCGACGTATCTATAATTTTGATTGCTCCATGCTATATTATCTACTGCTTTGGACATTATTAGGCTTTATTATCCACTTTTATATTATTTTTGGGACTAACCTATTAACCGGAGGCCCAGCCCAGAATTGCTGTTTTTTGTCTATTTCAGGGTTTCGAAGAAAAGGAATATCAAACGGAGTCCAAATGGAATGAAACCTTCGGGAACGTGATTTTCTCACCGAACGTGATCCAGGGGACTTGGACCCTATGTCAAGAGACAAAAGAGGAGGCCATGAGGTAGGGGG
>NC_041386.1:396824678-396903023 GCF_002162155.2 Triticum dicoccoides
CCTGTTGCTCCACCGACGTACTCCTTCCTCCTATATATACCTACGTACCCCCAAACAATCAGATACGGAGCCAAAACCCTAATTCCACCACCGCAACTTTCTGTATCCACGAGATCCCATCATGGGGCCTGTTCCGGAGCTCCGTCGGAGGGAGCATTGATCACGGAGGGCTTCTACATCAACACCATAGCCCCTCCGATTAAGTGTGAGTAGTTTACCTCAGACCTACGGGTCCATAGTTACTAGCTAGATGGCTTCTTCTCTCTTTTTGGATCTCAATACAATGTTCTCCCCCTCTCTTGTGGAGATCTATTCGATGTAATCTTCTTTTTGCGGTGTGTTTGTTGAGACCGATGAATTGTGGGTTTATGATCAAGTCTATCTATGAACAATATTTGAATCTTCTCTGAATTCTTTTATGTATGATTGGTTATCTTTGCAAGTCTTTTCGAATTATCAGTTTGGTTTGGCCTACTAGATTGATCTTTCTTGCAATGGGAGAAGTGCTTAGCTTTGGGTTCAATCTTGTGGTGTCCTTTCCCAGTGACAGTAGGGGCAGCAGGGCACGTATTGTATTGTTGCCATCGAGGATAACAAGATGGGGTTTTCATCATATTGCATGAGTTTATCCCTCTACATCATGTCATCTTGCTTAAGGTGTTACTCTGTTTTCATTAACTTAATACTCTAGATGCACGCTAGATAGCGGTCGATGAGTGGAGTAATAGTAGTAGATGCAGGTAGGAGTCGGTCTACTTGTCTCGGACGTGATGCCTATATACATGATCATACCTAGATATTCTCATAACTATGCTCAATTATGTCAATTGCTCAACAGTAATTTGTTCACCCACCGTAGAATACGTATGCTCTCGAGAGAAGCCACTAGTGAAACCTATGCCCCCCGGGTCTATCTTCATCATATTAATCTCCCAATACTTAGTTATTTCCTTTGCTTTTTTACTTTGCATTTATTTTACTTTGCATCTTTATCACAAAAATACCAAAAAAATTATCTTATCATATCTATCAGATCTCACTCTCGTAAGTGGCCGTGTAGGGATTGACAACCCCTTATCGCGTTGGTTGCGAGGATTTTTTTTTATGCAGGTACGAGGGACTTGCGCGTAGCCTCCTACTGGATTGACACCTTGGTTCTCAAAAACTAAGGGAAATACTTACGCTACTATGTTGCATCATCCCTTCCTCTTTGGGGAAAACCAACGCAGTGCTCAAGAGGTAGCACCTGCCAGGGGCAGGGCTTGCCGGGCCTTCATGCAGCCCCGGGAAATAAGTCAGGGGAAATAAACACCCCTATTTGTGTACCCCGATAGAAGCCCCGGGACTAAGCCAAACGTGTCACTGGGCCTCGTTGGGTTAGGCCCCAACCAGTCCATGGACACGTGTCGAAAGAGGGATGTCTGCAGTTTTGGTCATGATGACTCATCAATTCCACATCCACTCCGCGTAATTACCGTAGGTCGTGGATTCGTGGAACAGTAGCCTCTAGTGAGTAATGCGCTTGCTGAAATGACATCTTCCCAAGAAAACAGCAAAGAGCCATCCCCCGTGCGGGTTTTCTCATAAAAAGGCAAATGCGAAAGGGTGCTGCTCATTCGTGTTCCTTTCTCCTTCCTTCGTCTTCCTCCTTAAGCCAAAAACAGCCTTTGCTACCATCGCCCACCCTATAAGCTCTCCTAGATCCTTCACTTTTTCTGTGAGTCCAAGAGATGGGGCAAAAGTCGGGTGACATGAAAGGGAAGCAGGCGGCCGCCCCTGCGGATCCCGCATCGGCGGAGAGGAGGAGGAAAGCAGAAGAACTAGAGAGGCGGCGGCAGGAGGATGTGGTGTTCTCCCCGTCACATCTGGTTGGCAACACCATAATCGCAAGGTATGACTACATGTGTGGGAGGTAAACTAGGAATGGGCATGGAGCGCCCGCAGCGCTACCGGAGGGGACCAAGGTTCCATTAGATTCATACCACTTTTTCTGCGTGTACTTTCTTTGCGGCCTCTATTCCCCCTTCTTTGACTCCTTTTGCGCCATGATGACGGCCTATGGGTTTCATCTCCTGGACTTCTTGCCCAATGCCATGGCATGTATGGCAATCTTCGCCCACTTGTGTGAGAATTTTGTCGGAGTCGCCCCCAATGTTGATTTATTCAGGCACTTCTTCATTCCCCAGACAGAAGACAAATCCCACCGCTCTGAAAACATAAGCTGGATCCCCCGGGGATTGGGATTATCTTCTTGGCCATCAGTGTGACAAGTGGGAGGAATTGAGGGCTGACTGTTGCTGGATCAAGGACAAAGAGGCCCCTGAGTTCTACTCAACGCGGACTGGATGCTTCACACGCAGAAGAGACTGGAGCAAGCCATGACTGGTTATGCGAGAAGATATTTTGTAATCTTGGGCCACTTCATCTACCGGCAAAGATTGTCCCCCTGCACGTTAACTCCGCCTTTAGACAGATCCTACAATGGATGCCTGATTGCAATGCCTTCGGCGTCAAGGCAGATTGGGAACTGCCCGCCCTAGATGACGAGATGGACTAGGTCTCTCATTTGGAAGAAAGAGCCTCTAAGGTAGAGAATGACCTTATCAAGTGCACCACCAAGGCAGAGGCAGCTATCATTGCAAATCGGATCACACAGGACAGGGAGCTCAGGGCTGCTATGGGAACAGGGCCTCGAGAGGAGGAGGAGGAAGGTGCTAAGGGCGAAGGCTCTTCTGATGAGGGGAGTGAAGAGCTTGCCATGGAGGAGGCTGGCAGCGGTGAACCTGCCTGGGCCAGGACTTCCCAAGCCACAACGAGAGGGGCCCGAGAAGGGGTCAAGGCTGAGGAGGCAATGGGACTTGATGCGGAGGAACAAGGGCATGAAATGGATCCTCGAGATTCGGAGCTAGGTCGACGTCTCCGCAAGTGGGCTAGTCGAGAGACAGTGGTTCCTGCCCCCTCGCGGGGCACCCAAAGGGTGAAAAAGACAACCACCAAGGGCGACAAGCAAGATGTGGCACGTTGATACATCCATTTTGCATCATGCTTTTATATTGATATTTATTGCATTATGGGCTATTATTACACATTATGGTACAAAACTTATGCCTTTTCTCCCTTATTTTACATGGTTTACATGAAGAGGCAGAATGCTGTCAGCTGGAATTCTGAATTGGAAAAGGAGCAAATCTGAGAGACCTATTCTGCACAACTCCAAATCTGAGAGATCCCTGCCTTTCTGCCTACTTGGCAGGCCCACGTTGCTCATATTTTGCTATATGAAGGGTTTTTACCTGGAAAAAATCAAGAGGAAGCTTTCGCGACGTAGCGCTACCGTCTCGAGGCGGAACTTGGGAAAAACCAATCTAGGGCTCTGGCGGAGCTGTTCTGCTGGGGAAACTTCCCTCTCGGAGGGGGAAATTGAACCCATCGTCATCACCACCGATCCTCTCATCGAGAGGGGGTCAATCTCCATCAACATCTTCCCCAGCACCATCTCCTCTCAAATCCTAGTTCATCTCTTGTATCCGATATTTTTCTGAAAACCTTAGATTGGTAACTGTGGGTTGCTAGTAGTGTTGATTACTCCTTGTAGTTCATGCTAGTTCGTTTATTTGGTGGAAGATCATATGTTCAGACCCTTAATGATAATTAATACTCCTCTGATTATGAACATGAATATGCTTTGTGACTAGTTATGTTTGTTCCCGAGTACATGGGAGAAGTCTTATTATAAGTAATCATGTGAATTTTGTACTCGTTTGATATTTTGATGAGATGTATGTTGTATCTCCTCTAGTGGTCTTATGTGAATGTCGACTACATGACACTTCACCATTATTTGGGCCTAGGGAAAGGCATTGGGAAGTAATAAGTAGATGATGGGTTGCTAGAGGAACAGAAGCTTAAACCCTAGTTTATGTGTTGCTTCGTAAGGGGCTGATTTGGATCCATATGTTTTCTACTATGCTTAGTTTTATCTTAATTCCTCTTTCGTAGTTATCAATGTAAAGAACGTGAATCATATGAGCTTCATGAAAACTATCTTGACAATAATTCACATGTGTACTCGGGAGCGCTTTGCTTTATATAAGAGTTCGTCCAGGCTTGTCCTTTGTTACAAAAAGGATTGGGCACCTTGCTGCACCTTAGTTACTTTTGTTGCTTGTTACTCGTTACGAATTATCTGACCACACAACTATCTGTTACCTATAATTTCAATGCTTGTAGAGAATACCTTACTGAAAACTGCTTGTCATTTCCTTCTGCTCCTCGTTGGGTTCGGCACTCTTACTTATTGAAAGGATGATGATAGATCCTCTATACTTGTGTCTCATCAAGACTCTTTTTAGGCGTCGTTGCCAGGGAGTGAAGCGCCTTTGGTAAGCGGAATATGGTAAGGAAACATTTATATAGTGCTGAAATTTACTGTCACTTGTTACGATGGAAAATAATCCTTTGAGGGGTTTGTTCAGGGTATCTTTGTCATGGGAACGAGTCTGAAAGTAAGAGTGAGGGTACGTAGTAGGAGGTAGGATGCTGGCTATGGTGAGGTTTTACACAAGAGTTTACAAGTTTAGGCCCCTCTCGGAGGAGGTAAAAGCCATACGTCTCGGTGCCGCTGAGGCTGGTCGACTGGATATGTGTGAAAGTTATAGGGGGTGTGAAACCTTGTGCCAGAGGATGGGTGTCTTACATAGAGTGCGCCAGGCCCCTCCAGCCCTCAGTTACGCAGGGTTCAATGTGAGTTAAGACAGGGGCGTTACTGGTAACGCCTGCTATTAATGATCTTTATGACTATGGAGTGAATGCCTGACCGTTGCCAACCTGCGGTGACTGTAGGCCTTCTATGCTCCGAGTGATTATTTTGTATGGTCGAGTGTAATGATTATGTCGAGTGGAATTGGGATATCCGAGGGGAATCTACCATCGAGTGGATTACACTCCAGGGTGATTTCAGTCGGTATCTTCTGTAGAACTTTGTATGTCTTTGACTCTAGGGCAGTGTCCTCGGGTAGGGTGTCTAGGTCAGGCCTACGACCCTACCCTAGGTACATGTCATCGTAATTAGCCCCCGAATGGATTGAGGTCCGAGTGACGAAGGGTTGAAGTTGACTCTGACTCGATCCAATGCTTCAGACGCGTTTCACCAAGGTCTTGAAAGCATACTGGTACTTTAACCCTACATCAGTTGCCTTGATCGATTCCGGCTTCTGAAATCACCGAGTAAATTATGTTGTAAATCTTCGAGTGAATTGGGATTTGATATCTTCGTTGTGATTGAATGCTCTGCGGTTCCCGGATCTCACGGGATTCAAAATTTTGGAGAAGCACACGGGATGGGGCGTGGCGTAGTAAGCGGAGCGAGTAGATAGGGACTCCTCGATCTTCATGCCGCCTTTTTCGCCATGTATTGATCCAACGCCTGTTGCCGGATGTGATAAGATAGCTCAGGCGCACAGGTCAGCCACTCGGAAGCAGGTCCATAAAATGCACCGTTGCCAATGCAGGGCACTATGCATCCCATTCGTTCCCCTTTCTCTCTTCTTCTCCACCTCGCATCTCCCTATTGTCCGCACCTCCGCCTGACTGCCTCAAGCTTCGCCACCATGGCGAAGGACAAGACTACGACCCTTGAGCATTCAAAGAAGGCGACAACGGGGAAGCGCAAGAAGACGGCGAGGGGGTCGATGTCCCGGTCTGGTCTGCTGATAACCCACAAGTATAGGGGGGTCGCAACGGTTTTCGAGGGTAGAGTATTCAACCCAAATTTATTGATTCAACACAAGGGGAGCCAAAGAATATTCTCAAGTATTAGCAGCTGAGTTGTCAATTCAACCACACTTGGAAACTTAATATCTGCAGCAAAGTATTTAGTAGCAAAGTAATACGATAGTAGTGGTAAAGATAGTAAAAGGTAATGGTAACAAAAGTAGTGTTTTGGTATTTTGTAGTGATGATAGCAATAGCAATGGAAAAGTAAATAAGTGGAGAACAATATATGGAAAGCTCATAGGAAATGGATCGGTGATAGAGAATTATGCCGGATGTGGTTCATCATGTAACAGTCATAACCTAGGGTGACACAGAACTAGCTCCAATTCATCAATGTAATGTAGTCATGTATTCCGAATATAGTCATACGTGCTTATGGAAAAGAACTTGCATGACATCTTTTGTCCTACCCTCCCGTAGCAGCGGGGTCATGGCACAAACTAAGGGATATTAAGGCCTCCTTTTAATAGAGTACCGGACCAAAGTATTAACACATGGTGAATACATGAACTCCTCAAACTATGGTCATCACCGGGAGTGGTCCCGATTATTGTCACTTCAGGGTTGCCGGATCATAACACATAGTAGGTGACTATAGACTTGCAAGATAGGATCAAGAACTCTCATATATTGATGAAAACATAATAGGTTCAGATCTGAAATCATGGCACTAGGGCCCTAGTGACAAGCATTAAGCATAGCAACATCAATTTCAGAACATAGTGGATACTAGGGATCAAACCCTAACAAAACTAGCTCGATTACATGATAAATCTCATCCAACCCATCACCGTCCAGCAAGCCTACAATGGAATTACTCACACACGGCGGTGAGCATCATGAAATTGGTGATGGAGGATGGTTGATGATGACGATGGTGATGGCGACAGATTCCCCTCTCCGGAGCCCCGAACGGACTCTAGATCAGCCCTCCCGAGAGGTTTTAGGGCTTGGCGGTGGCTCCGTATCGTAAAACGCGATGAATCCTTCTTCTCTATTTTTTTTCTCCCCGAAAGCAAATATATAGAGTTCGAGTTGAGGTCGGAGGAGCTCCAGGGGGGCCACGAGGTACGGGGCGCGCCCAAGGGGGCAGGCGCGCCCCCACCCTCGTCGCTAGGGTGTGGGCCCCCGGTCTTCATCTTTTGCAAGGATTTTGTATTATTTCCAAAAAGATTTTCCGTGAAGTTTCAGGTCATTCCGAGAACTTCTGTTTCTGCACATAAATAACACCATGGCAATTCTGCTGAAAACTGCTTCAGTCCGGGTTAGTTCCATTGAAATCATGCAAGTTAGAGTCCAAAACAAGGGCAGAAGTGTTTGGAAAAGTAGATACGATGGAGACGTATCAACTCCCCCAAGCTTAAACCTTTGCTTGTCCTCAAGCAATTCAGTTGACAAACTGAAAGTGATAAAGAAAACTTTTACAAACTCTGTTTGCTCTTGTTGTTGTAAATATGTAAAGCCAGCATTCAAATTTTTAGCAAAGATTATAAACTAACCATATTCACAATAACGCTTAGGTATCATGTTTACTGATATCAATGGCATAATCAACAAGCGAGCAATAATAATAAATCTCGGATGACAACACTTTCTCAAAACAATCATAATATGATATAACAAGATGGTATCTCGCTAGCCCTTCTGAGACCGCAAAACATAAATGCAGAGCACCTTTAAAGATAAAGGAATGACTAGACATTGTAATTCATGGTAAAAGAGATCCAGTCAAGTCATACTCAATTTAAACCAACAGTAATGAATGCAAATGACAGCGGTGCTCTCCAACTGGTGCTTTTTAATAAGAGGATGCTGACTCAACATGAAAGTAAATAGATAGGCCCTTCGTAGAGGGAAGCAGGGATTTGTAGAGGTGCCAGAGCTCGGTTTTGAAATAGAGGTGAATAATATTTTGAGCGGTATACTTTCATTGTCAACATAACAACCAAGAGACTGCAAGATCTTCCATGCTACACACATTATAGGCGGTTCCCAAACAGAATGGTAAAGTTTATACTCCCCCTCCACCAACAAGCATCAATCCATGGCTTGCTCGAAACAACGAGTGCCTCCAACTAACAAGAGCCCCATGGGGAGTTTTGTTTGCAATTATTTTGATTTGATTTGCATAAAGCATGGGACTGGGCATCACGGTGAGCAACCATTTTCTCGTGAGTGAGGAGTAGAGTCCACTCCTCTTGAGAATAACCCGCCTAACATGGAAGATACAGACAACCCTAGTTGATACATGAGCTATTCGAGCATACAAAACAAGATGTTTATTTGAAGGTTTAGAGTTTATCACATACAAATTTACTTGGAACGGCAGGTAGATACCGTATATAGGTAGGTATGGTGTACTCATATGGAATAACTTTGGGGTTTATGGGATTGGATGAACAAGCAGTATTCCCGCTTAGTACCGGTGAAGGCTAGAAAAAGACTGGGAAGCGACAACAGTCATGAACATGCATTAAAATTAACCAACACCGAATGCAAGCATGAGTAGGATATAATTCACCATGAACATAAATATTGTGAAGGCTATGTTGATTTTGTTTCAACTACATGCGTGAACATGTGCCAAGTCAAGTCACTTAAATCATTCAAAGGAGGATACCACCCTATCATACCACATCACAACCATTTTAATAGCATGTTGGCATGCAAGGTAAACCATTATAAGCTCCTAGCTAATCAAGCATGGCACAAGAAACTATGATCTCTAGTTGTCATTGCAAACATGTTTATTCATAATAGGCTGAATCAGGAACGATGAACTAATCATATTTACAAAAACAAGAGAGGCCGAGTTCATACCAGCTTTTCTCATCTCAGTCAGTCCATCATATATCGTCATAATTGCATTTCACTTGCACGACCGAACGATGTGGATAATAATAATAATAGTGCACGTGCATTGGACTAAGCTGGAATCTACAAGCATTCAATAAACAGGAGAAGACAAGGCAGTATGGGCTCTTTTGTCAGATCAACAATAATGCATATAAGAGCCACTTCAACAATTTAATTATGGTCTTCTCCTATCGACCCCCAAAGAAAAGAAAAGAAATAAAACTATTTACACGGGAAAGCTCCCAACAAGCAAAAGAAGAACAAGAAATCTTTTTGGGTTTTCTTTTTAATTACTACTACAAGCATGGAAACTAAAACTAGCTAAAAGCTACAACTAATTTTTTTTTGGTTTTTCTTAAGGTTTATTAAGCACACAAGAAGAAAGCATAAAAAGGAAATAAACTATCATGGATGATACAATGAAAAAGTATGAGCACCGACATCTAGCAATGAGTGTGTGAACATGAATACAATGTCGGTGATAAATACGTACTCTCCCAAGCTTAGGCTTTTGGCCTAAGTTGGTCTATGGCCACGGTTGGCCTGGCGGATATCCATAGTAATAGTTGGGGTCGTACTGTGAAGAAGAAGACTCTGATTGCCGCTGGTTGGCAATCATCTCCGGATCCCACTAGTAATTAGACTGTCGTGGAGGATCAACTTGTGATTTCGACTCTGGCTCTGTGGCTGATGTAGGGTTCCGTTAGGCGTGAATAGCCTCTAACGGAACAAGGTACTTGCCCGCAGATAAATCAAACAAGGAAGGAGCAGGCAGGGTAATAGTCTCAGGATGATGTTTATCAAAGAACAATTTGTATTTAAGCTCCCCTTCCCTATTCTTAACAATAAAATCATGTGCCACCATACTCTTATAATCTAAATAAACAGGAGGCAGCAATTTTTCTTCCTTCTCATAATGCCTAATAGGTATGTTAAAATGTGCTGCTAGGCATGAAGCATAGATGCCTCCAAAGATGGGGCCCTTTGTACGGTTCATACTTAATCGTTTAGCAATAATACCGCCCATACTAACAGAGTTATCACAGAATAAACCGTGGAACAAAATAATAATATCGGGAACACTAAGGTTTCCACAGTTTCTGCGACCAATTAAGCAACGACTAGCAAATATTGCAAAGTAGTGTAAAACAGGAAAAATGTATGCTAGTGATTCGTGCATCGGAAACCTTCCTCGTTTCCACTATAGTGATGGTATGAATAAACCCATCCACATCGCCGCGATGTGGTTCCTCTATTGTGCCCTCGAAAGGGATCAAACAAACCCGACAAAAATCATAAAGTGACATCTCCTTATGCTCATCATATAAATAAAACTCTACCATAGGTGGTGAGCTCCTAGCATGGAAATGAAAGTTTTGCACAAAGATATTGGTGAGTAAGAGATACTATTCATATTGGTCGGGGAGGAAGGTGGTGAGGCCTGCATTCTCAGCCAATTCATAAAAATCATCATAAATCTCGGCTGCTCTCAAGAATCATCGGAAGGCCATTCATAAAAAAATTTAGTAACTTCAAAATAAAAGTAAACCATACTCAACAAAATTGATAGCAACTACTCCTACAAGTGCCTAGAGCCTATATCATGCATCAAAACTACTTGGAACCACATAAATTTGACATGCAAGCTCAAGAACAGGGTCACCTAGGCAGCAAAAAATTGCAATGAATAAAGCACTAGAACAAAAACTAATTGGACCAATGGAGGAGTCACATACCAAGGAACAATCCCCCCCAAGCAGTTTGTGAGAGGTCCTTTGAGCAAGGAGATCGAAAATGGCAGCAAAATGAGCTTGGACTCGGGTTTGAACTGGATAATCGTGTTTGTGGGAGGAAGGAGTGTGTGGGTGCAGGAATAAGTGGAGGAGGGCCACCGTGGGCCCACGAGGCAGGGGGGCACGACCAGGGGGTAGGGCGCACCCTCCACCCTCGTGGCTAGGTGGATGCCCCCCGTGCTGTGTTCTCAGTGCCAAATATTCTCAAATATTCCAGAAAAAAATCATATTTAAATTTCAGGCCATTCGGAGAACTTTTATTTTCGGGGTATTTTTATATTGCACGGATAATTCACATAACAGACAGAAAATACTATTTTTATTTTATTTAATATAAATAACAGAAAGTAAAAGGAGGGTACAGAGAGTTGTGTTTTCTAAATTCATCCATCTCATGATCATCAAAAGGAACCCATTAACAAGGTTGATCAAGTCTTGTCAACAAACTCATTCTGAATAACATGGAACCGGAGAATTTTCAAATAAGACTAGGTTACCTCAATGGGGATATGCACATCCCCAACAATAAAAATATCATATTTCTTCTTGACAGTAGGAAGAGGAAATTCAAAACCTCCAAAAATAATCGATGGAATTTTTCCAATAGAATTGATAATGTGGACTTGAGGTTGTTTCCTTGGAAAGTGTATCGTATGCTCATTACCATTAACATGAAAAGTGACATTGCATTTGTTGCAATCAATAACAGCCCCTGCACTATTTAAAAAGGGTCTTCCAAGAATAATAGACATACTATCGTCCTCGGGAATATCAAGAATAACAAATTTTGTTAAAATAGTAACGTTTGCAACCACAATAGGCACATCCTCACAAATACTGACAGGTATATGAGTTGATTTATCAGCCATTTGTAAAGATATTTCAGTAGGTGTCAACTTATTCGAATCAAGTCTACGATATAAAGAGAGAGGCATAAGACTAACACCGGCTCCAAGATCACATAAAGCAGTTTTAACATAGTTTCATTTAATGGAGCATGGTATAGTGGGTACTCCTGGATCTCCAAGTTTCTTTGGTATTCCACCCTTAAAAGTATAATTAGCTAGCATGGTGGAAATTTTAGCTTCTGGTATCTTTCTTTTATTAGTAACAATTTCTTTCATGTACTTAGCATAAGGATTCATTTTAAGCATATCAGTTAATCACATACGCAAAAAGATAGGTCTAATCATTTCAGCAAAGCGCTCAAAATCCTCATCATCCTTTTTCTTGGATGGTTTAGGAGGGGAAGGCATGGGTTTCTGAACCCATAGTTCTCTTTCTTTACCATGTTTCCTATTAACAAAGTCTTTCTTATCATAACATTGATTCTTTGATTGTGGTTTATCAAGATCAACAGCAGGTTCCATTTCTATATCATTATCATTGCTAGGTTGAGCATCAACATGAACATTATCATTAACATTATCACTAGTTTCAGGTTCATTACCAGATTGTGTTTCATCATCAGAAATAGAAATATCATTTGGATTCTCAGGTGTATCAATAACAGGTTCACTAGAAGTATGCAAAGTCCTATCATTTTTCTTTTTCTTACTTTTAGAAGGACTAGGTGCATCTATATTATTTCTCTGAGAATCTTGCTCAATTCTCTTAGGATGGCCTTCTGGATACAAAGGTTCCTGAGTCATTTTACCACCTCTAGTCGTAACTCTGACAACATTATCATTATTCTTACTATTTAGTTCATTGAGCAAATCCTTTTGAGCTTTAAGTACTTGTTCTACTTGAGTGGTAACCATAGAAGCATGTTTGCTAATAAGTTTAAGTTCACCTTTGACATTAGCCATATAATCACCCAAGTGTTCAAGCATACCAGCACTGCGTTTTAATTCTCTACCAAAATAAGCATTGAAGTCTTCTTGCTTAACCATAAATTTATCAAACTCATCTATGCATGGGCTAGCAAACTTAGTAAATGGGATTTCAGCTTTATCATATCTATTGAGAGAATTTACCCTTACTACCTGTGTCGGGTAATCAAGACCATGTATTCCTTCAGTAGGCGGTAAATTAAGACCATGTATTTCTTTAATAGGAGGTAAATTTTTAACATCTTCGGATTTAATACCCTTTTTCTTTCATGGATTTCTTTGCCTCTTGCATATCCTCAGGACTGACAAATAGAACACCTCTCTTCTTCGGAGTTGGTTTAGGAATAGGTTCAGGAAGTGTCCAATTATTTTCATTTGTCAACATATTATTCAATAGAATTTCAGCTTCATCCAGTGTTCTTTCCCTGAAAACAGAACCAGCACAACTATCCAGGTAATCTCTGGAAGTATCGGTTAGTCCATTATAAAAGATATCAAGTATTTCATTTTTCTTAAGAGGATGATCGGGCAAAGCATTAAGTAATTGGAGAAGCCTCCCCCAAGCTTATGGGAGACTCTCTTCTTCAATTTGCACAAAATTATATATATCCCTTAAAGCAGCTTGTTTGTTATGAGTAGGGAAATATTTAGCAGAGAAGAAATAAATCATATCCTGGGGACTACGCACACAACCAGGATCAAGAGAATTAAACCATATCTTAGCATCACCCTTTAATGAGAACGGAAATATTTTAAGGATATAAAAGTAGCGAGTCCTCTCATCATTAGTGAACAGGGTGGCTATATCATTTAATTTAGTAAGATGTGCCACAACAGTTTCAGATTCATTGCCATTAAAAGGATCAGATTCAACCAAAGTAATTATATCAGGATCAACAGAGAATTCATAATCCTTATCAGCAACACAGATAGGTGAAGTAGCAAAAGCAGGGTCAGGTTTCATTCTAGCATTAAGGGATTGCTGCTTCCATTTAGCTAATAACCTCTTTAGATCATATCTATCATTGCAAGCAAGAATAGCTCTGGCAGATTCTTCATCTAGAACATAACCCTCAGGAACAACAGGCAATTCATATTTATTAGGGGGAGAGTCTTCATCATCACTTTCGTCAATATTATCAGTTTCAGTAATTTCATTCTCTCTAACTCTAGCAAGTTGTTCATCAAGAAATTCACCAAGTAGCATAGTAGTATCAAGCATAGAAGTAGTTTCATCATAAGTATCATGCATAACAGAAGTGGCATCATCAATAACATGCGACATATCAGAATGAATAGCAGAAGCAGGTTTAGGTGTCGCAAGCTTACTCAAAACAGAAGGTGAATCAAGTGCAGAGCTAGATGGTAGTTCCTTACCTCCCCTCATAGTTGAGGGATAAATCTTGGTTTTTGGATCTCTCAAGTTCTTCATAATGATAAGCAGATATAAATCCCAAGTGACTCAAAGAATAGAGCTATGCTCCCCGGCAACGGCGCTAGAAAATAGTCTTGATGACCCACAAGTATAGGGGATCGCAACAGTTTTCGAGGGTAGAGTATTCAACCCAAATTTATTAATTCGACACAAGGGGAGCCAAAGAATATTCTCAAGTATTAGCAGCTGAGTTGTCAATTCAACCACAACTGGAAACTTAATATCTGCAGAAAAGTATTTAGTAGCAAAGTAATATGATAGTAGTGGTAATGATAGTAAAAGGAAATGGTAACAAAAGTAGTGTTTTTGGTATTTTGTAGTGATGATAGCAATAGCAACGGAACAGTAAATAAGCGGAGATATGGAAAGCTCGTAGGAAATGGATCGGTGATAGAGAATTATGTCGGATGTGGTTCATCATGTAACAGTCATAACCTAGGGTGACACAAAACTAGCTCCAATTCATCAATGTAATGTAGGCATGTATTCCGAATATTGTCATACGTGCTTATGGAAAAGAACTTGCATGACATCTTTTGTCCTACCCTCCCGTGGCAGTGGGGTCCTAGCGGAAACTAAGGGATATTAAGGCCTCCTTTTAATAGAGTACCAGACCAAAGCATTAACACATGGTGAATACATGAACTCCTCAAACTATGGTCATCACCGGGAGTGGTCCCGATTATTGTCACTTCGGGGTTGCCGGATCATAACACATAGTAGGTGACTCTAGACTTCCATGATAGGATCAAGAACTCTCATGCATTGATGAAAACATAATAGGTTCAGATCTGAAATCATGGCACTCGGGCCCTAGTGACAAGCATTAAGCATAGCAAAGTCATAGCAACATCAATCTCATAACATAGTGGATACTAGGGATCAAACCGTAACAAAACTAACTTGATTACATGATAAATCTCCTCCAACCCATCACCGTCCAGCAAGCCTACGATAGAATTATTCATGCATGGCGGTGATCATCATGAAGTTGGTGATGGAGGATGGTTGATGATGACAATGGTGACGGATTCCCCTCTCCGGAGCCCCGAACAGACTCCAAATCAGCCCTCCCGAGAGGTTTTAGGGCTTGGCGGCGACTCCGTATCATAAAATGCGATGAATCCTTCTTCTCTATTTATTTTCTCCCCGAAAGCAAATATATAGAGTTGGAGTTAAGGTCGGAGGAGCTCCAGGGGGCCCACGAGGTAGAGGGCGCGCCCAGGGGGGCAGACGTGCCCCCACCCTCGTGGCTAGGATGTGGGCCCCCTGGTCTTCATTTTTTGCAAGGATTTTTTATTATTTCCAAAAAGATGTTCCGTGAAGTTTCAGGTCATTCTGAGAACTTTTGTTTCTGCACATAAATAACACCATTGCAATTCTGTTGAATACATCGTCAGTCCAGGTTAGTTCCATTCAAATCATGCAAGCTAGAGTCCAAAACAAGGGCAAAAGTGTTTGGAAAAGTAGATACAATGGAGAAATATCATCTGCTGCCTGGTTGGTTCCAGGGGGACTGGATCCGTTCCACCGTGGTGAAGGAGGATCTGGAGAACCTCGCCAATGACGGTCTGATCGCCCATGGGTCTTGGAGGCTGTCCGAGGGAGAATCTGAGCCCCAGTCGCGCGAGGGTGAGTGTGTCCTTCTCACCACCCATGTAGAGCATGGTTTGTCTCTGCCCCCGCATCCGTTCTTTCGGGCTTTCTTGAATTTCTTCGGCGCCCAGATCCACCATTTTGCTCCCAACACAATCTCGTATCTTGCTGCGTTCATCTCAATGTGCCAAAAATTCCTAGGGTTCCAGCCACATTGGGGCCTATTCAAACACATCTTCACTTTCTGTTCTCAGTCAGTGAAGAAGGCGAATCCGAGTAATGAAAGACGGGCGTGATCCAGATGTGCGGGGGGTTAGGGATCCAAACTAGAGGTAGAAGTACTTTTCCTCCCATGACCTTTCCTGAGTCATTCAGCGAATGGAAGTCGACTTGGTTCTATTGCAAGGACATCCCGACTCCTTGTCAGTCGTCCAGTCTCCCCCCTTTCACTATGTAAAGACTTTGTTAGCCTTCTTCACTGATTGTAACCACAGAAGAGAAAGGTGAGGTGTTGTCGGTGTCAAAACTGGCGAATCTCGGGTAGGGGTCCCGAACTGTGCGTCTAAGGCGGATGGTAACAGGAGGCAGGGGACACGATGTTTACCCAGGTTTGGGCCCTCTCGATGGAGGTAATACCCTACGTCCTGCTTGATTGAGGTTGATGATATGAGTATTACAAGAGTTGATCTACCACGATATCGTAGAGGCTAAACCCTAGAAGCTAGCCTATGGTATGATTGTTGTTGTCCTATGGAGTAAACCCTCCGGTTTATATAGACACCGGAGGGGGTTAGGGTTACACAGAGTTGGTTACAAGGAAGAAGATCTACATATCCGTATTGCCAAGCTTGCCTTCCACGCCAAGGAGAGTCCCATCCGAAACACGGGTCGAAGTCTTCAATCTTGTATCTTCATAGTCCAACAGTCCGGCCAAAGGATATAGTCCGGCTGTCCGGAGACCCCCTAATCCAGGACTCCCTCAGTCCCCTGAACCAGGCTTCAATGACGATCAGTCCGGCGCACAGATTTGTCTTCGGCATTGCAAGGCGGGTTCCTCCTCCTAATACACCATAGAAGATGTTGAACACAAGGATATTGCCCGGCTCTGCAAAACAAGTTCCATATACCACCGTAGAGAGAATAATATTTCCACAAATCTAATCTGCTGACACGTTTGACATCATGACATCATACCATGGCCCGGTCATTATTCGAACTATTTTTCTCAACCAGCACTTCACATATCGCGAGGCAGTTTTCTTGACACGTCTTGTCGAAGTAGAGATCGTGTCCCCTTATCACGGGATGAGAATACGGGTATGGGTAACCCAACCGCGCCATCAATTACGGCGTTCAGGGAATAAGCGATTTTATCGGGTAAGTGGGGAGGTGCATCGCCTCCTCCGCCCTTATAAAGGGACAAAGATTCACCCTGTTTACCCACGCCTTCTTCCTCCTTGCTTATCCATTCCCGCACACTCGAGCTTCAGCGCCCAAGTTCGCGTATTTCTCCTCAAACCACTCCAAGCATGTCCGAAGCAGGAGGCAAGTGGATGGTCTCCTCCATCACGGAGGAGAATATCACAAAGCTACGGGAAGCCGGATATCTGGCCACGGATATCGCACACTGGCTGCCAGATGCGGGGCAGATCATCCCTACGCCCGAACCCCATGAGAGGGTAGTTTTCCTTACCCACTTTGTCCGCGGACTGGGATTTCCCCTTCACCCGTTTGTCCGTGGGCTCATGTTCTACTACGGGCTGGATTTTCATGATCTGGCCCCCAATTACATCCTCAACATCTCGGCGTTTATCGTTGTGTGCGAGGCCTTCCTCCGCATCAGGCCCCACTTCGGCCTGTGGCTGAAGACCTTCAATGTTAAACCGAAGGTGGTGGTCGGCCAACAACCAGAGTGCGGAGGCGCCACGGTGGGAAAAATGCCTAATGTCACCTGGCTCGAAGGCTCCTATGTGGAGACCATAAAGGGGTGGCAATCGGGGTGGTTCTACATCACCGAGCCGCGTGACACCAACTGGGTGGCAGCCCCCGAATTTCGATCCGGAATCCCCACGCGGCTCACTTCCTGGAAAGAGAAGGCCCTATCCTGGGGTTCCCCGGTAGAGCTAACCGGACTCCAGACCTGCATCAAGAACATGATGAGCAACAAAATCAAGCTCGTCAATGTGGTCCAGGTCATGCTCTTCCGCCGGGTCCTCCCGTGTCAATGTCGGGTATTCAATTTGTGGGAGTTCGACCTGGCCAAGCACCAGACGCTATGATAGCTCTTCGACACAACGCACAAGGACATCTAGAAGGAGCTGTTCAAGGGCGCCGGGGTACCTCCTCCCCTTACCGAGGACCACGGACTCAGCGCAAAGTGCCATGCCAATCCGATAAGTTTTTATATCTCACAGGATATTTATTTGCCTAGTTTAATCATGTGCGGGATCTAAGCTAACATGCCCTTAATAGGACTGTGTAGAGACAACGGAGCAGATCGATTGCCCAGCTCCCCTGCCTAAAGATCCTACAGATGCTCTCCTAGGGGAGATGCTGGTTCCGACACCTTACGAGGTGCCGGTGAAGAAGGCCACGGGGACCCAAAAGTGTCTCCGGCGCAAGGTTATATCGGACTCATTGTCCGATAACTCCGAGGTGTACTCCTCCCATGAAAACAAGGAGGAGGAAGAGGAAAGTTCTCCCCCCCCCGGCCGGGGGAGACAAGAAAAGGAAGGCCGCCCCAATCGGGGAGGCCAAAGGGTCCAAGAAGGGGAGGACCCTCCTTCCGGACTGCTCCACGACGGCCGCCTACAGCGGCGACGAGTGGTTACCCAGGGACAAGCCCCTGGCGAAGTCGTAAGTATCCGGATACCATTGTAATTCATGGTATGTTTTATTGCACTGTTTCTCCTTACGCTGAATATGATTATGCAGTTCGTCCCGAGCCCGTCTTGACGTATCTTCGTCGGACGGTTCTTTGGACTCGTCGGATATGAATAGAGATTCACTTCCGACCGCCTCCACCCTTTCCCTACGGACAACATCGAAGTGTTGTCTCAAAAGGCACCAAGCCGAGGGGAGGTAGTCCTGGGGGCGCCTCGAGGCGACATTTCGGACCCTGGGCGCAAAGGGAGCAAGACTCCCACAGGCTCCAAGTTCAGCCCCCAGCCGAACACTGCGTCGGAACCTTCGGTGGTTTCGGACTCCGGCAGGCGATCCCCCGTTAAGAGGGGAAAGCCGCCCGTGCCGGTGGCCTCTGTCCATCTAGAGGAACCGGACAACTTGCTGGAAGCACTTCGCGGAGCTTCCATCGACGAAGAGAACCGCACTATCATGAGTGCGGTGATCGAGAAAGTTCAGTCCGCCAAAAATGGACTGACCGAAGCTTGTGCCAGCCTCCTAACAGGCTTTGAGGTAAGCAATCAAAATATAGGAAAATATTACCGCATAGACAGTAGCCCCTGATGCTCGGATTGGCGTTCGTGAAGAAAGTCCGAATAGAGGATCAAATAATGACTCAGGAGTCTAATCAGAATATATGTATGTGCATATGTAGGCTTCACTGCTGGCCGCTGCCGCACGTACTGCGGAGGTCGCTGCCCTGAAGTAGGACCTTGAGCGGTCCGAGGACGAGCTCGGCCTTACCAAGAGGCAGTTCGAGGAGAGCAAAGGTAAGCAATACCTTGTCTATATATTAAAAAGTAATTCAGTTGTAAAGTAATAGGATCATCATGAATTTGCCAGGGGCCACAACCGAGGTGGCGACCCTGAAGAAGGCGCTGTCCGAGGCCGAAGACAAAGCGGCTAAGGAGTGCATTGAGCGGGAAAAGCAAGAAGCCCGGGTAGGCGAGGTGCAGCAAGAGCTCGAGGCTCTCGCCAAAAAACACGAGTCCTTGGAGCTTGACTCTAAGACGCGAGAGTCCGAGCTTGCGAAGGTGCTCGAAAGTGCATGGATCACCGAGGCTGAAGCCCACAAGTCCCTCCAGGAGATTGATGTGGTGAAGAAGACAGCAGCGGGTAAGGCATTCATTATGCAAACCCAAGTTTGGAGCTCTCCAGGAGCGTTCGCAGATCTTCCCCGCAGTGTACTGGATGCCGTGGAGTTTTACCGAGCTGAGGAGGGGAGCTCAACAGAAAAGTTGTTCTGGTCTCAGTATACTAGGACCGAACACCCAATGCCCTTGAGCGACCAGCTGAAGCAACTGGTCGAGCTTCACAAGGCGGCCGAACAGGCCATGAAGGGTCTTATAGTCCAGATGTGGCCCGGTGATCCCCTGCCTAGCAGCTACTTCGGTCTGGTGAGATGGCTTGCGGATGCATGCCCACGGCTTGAAGTCATAAAGCGGTCCGTCTACATCGAGGGTGCACGCAGGGCTTTTGCCCGAGCGAAGGTGCACTGGGCGAAGCTAGACGCCGTAAAGCTGGTGAAGAGGAGCCGCCGGAGGGTAAGAGCATCGCTGCCCCGAAATGTATTATGACAGAGTCCTGAAGAGTTCCCGCCTTGTGGCGGAGGAATGTACTAGAGATATAATTTTTGAATGAACATGCTCATGTGATCCTGTAATGTGAAACGAGTTCATTTGTGCTATGCAACGCTTTTTGAATTTAAAATGTTACCTTCTGTGCGGCCGTTTATAAAATCTGAGAGTTGGCCTGTCGTCGGCTTCTGCCCCCATGTAACTAGTACCGGGGTGTCCGGGATAAACCTGAGCACTCTTTATCCCAATTTTGGGTCCTTCGAGGGAGGTGTTCAGGACAACGAACCAGGAAATCGTACTATAAGGCTTTATCACTCTCACTTAGCCATAGAAGTCTACAATTTTAAATTTTGGCGAAGCCCCTAGTATTCGGAAGGCCGACTCCTCGCCCGAAGTGGAAAAGTCTTTAAGGACTTGAGACCTCTCGAACAGCGACCAGCTCTCGCCTTATCATGACAGTCAGTTTTCGGCTTTCTCTACTAAGGTGCTCGTCCGGAAGAACCGGGACACAGTCGCAGTAGTTCTCCCAGCGCTACCTTAGCCGATATAGCGGAACATAAGGTACCAAAACATGGGAGTCGGGCAAACCCAACTATTGACCCAAGACATGATTCGGAGTTGATGCATATAATGCTATAAGTTCGGGGTGTCGCACTGTCAAAAGTGTTCGCACTTCTCACGCCATATTATGGGGAAAACGAAAGCCCCTGGCGTACTGATCATACCAGAATGTACGGGTGCAAGTTGTCGTAAATGAACATATAAGAGAAAAAGGGATGGATAATGCAATAATGGGATAATGCTATGCATTGTTATTTAAATAATACGTCGAAACGTACTGATACAAGTAGTGCAATAAGCAAAAAAAATAGGACTATTTGACATGTCCTATCCAAGGGCAAGCTGCTTATGGGTAGTAAAAAGCGGGTATATCAATTATTATTAGAGACCACCTGGGGGTTCCCTTGTACGTCTTAGCTTCTTGCATCCATGGTTGTTCCTTCCCGTAATGTGTCCGGCAGTCATACTGCCGAAAAGGGCTTCCAGAGAGTAAGGTCCTGAAAGAGAAAAAATGATAAAGGTATGCAGCCCCTAGGGCGGTTAAGCCGCATTGCGGGACGTGCCCTGATCGTGCCCCCGCCTATGCCCATGGTATTTTCAGTGTGTAATTATGTGCAAGCGACACGGATTTCGTCGCTTGACTGGGACTGGGACGGGGGCCAAATTGCTAGGTGAGCTCTGAATGTGCCAGGCGATCCTGTTGCAAGTTACTCCGGACTCGCTTAATGGTGTCCGGGGGCTGTATCACCGAATTGGTAGTTTGCCTTAAAAGGTTGCTTTGTGCTTCTGCTGCGAGGGCCGCAGTGTGCTCTTCCGTGCGGAGTGAGCGTTCTGTGTTTCCATTGACTTTTATGACACCCCTAGGTCCTGGCATCTTGAGCTTGAGGTATGCGTAATGTGGTACCACATTGAATTTTGCAAATGCGGTTCGCCCGAGCAGTGCGTGATAGCCACTGCGGAACTGGACGATATCAAAGATTAACTCCTCGCTTCGGAAGTTGTCCGGAGATCCGAAGACCACTTCCAGTGTGATTGAGCCCGTGCAATGGGCCTCTACACCTGGGATGACTCCCTTAAAGGTGGTTTTGGTGGGTTTGATCCTCGAGGGATCTATACCCATTTTGCGCATTGTATCCTGATAGAGCAGGTTTAGGCTGCTGCCGCCGTCCATAAGGACTCGAGTGAGGTGAAATCCGTCGATGATGGGGTCTAGGACCAATGCGGCGGATCCGCCATGATGGATAGAAGTGGGGTGGTCCCTACGATCGAAGGTGTTCGGACAAGAGGACCATGGGTTGAACTTTGGGGTGACGGGCTCTATCGCATAGACGTCCCTTAGTGCACGCCTCCGTTCCCACTTGGGAATGTGGCTTGCGTATATCATGTTCACCATCTTCACTTGTGGGGGGAACCTCTTATGTCCTCCCGTGTTCGGTGGCCGGGTGTAGGATCGAAAGTATGTCTAGAGGGGGGTGATTAGACTACTTGACCAAATAAAAACTTAACCTTTTCCCAATTTTAGTTCTTGGCAGATTTTAGCTATTGTAGGACAAGTCAAGCAATCATCACACAATTCAAGCAAGCATGCAAAGAGTACATTGGCAGCGGAAAGTAAAGCATGCAACTTGCAAGAATGTAAAGGGAAGGGTTTGGAGAATTCAAACGCAATTGGAGACACGGATGTTTTTCCCGTGGTTCGGATAGGTGGTGCTATCCTACATCCACGTTGATGGAGACTTCAACCCACGAAGGGTAACGGTTGCGCGAGTCCACGGAGGGCTCCACCCACGAAGGGTAACGGTTGCGCGAGTCCACGGAGGGCTCCACCCACGAAGGGTCCACGAAGAAGCAACCACCCACAAATGGTCCACGAAGAAGCAACCTTGTCTATCCCACCATGGCCATCGCCCACGAAGGACTTGCCTCACTAGCGGTAGATCTTCACGAAGTAGGCGATCTCCTTGCCCTTACAAACTCCTTGGTTCAACTCCACAATCTTGTCGGGGGCTCCCAAGTGACACCTAGCCAATCTAGGAGACACCACTCTCCAAGAAGTAACAAATGGTGTGTAGGTAATGAACTCCTTGCTCTTGTGCTTCAAATGATAGTCTCCCCAACACTCAACTCTCTCTCATAGGATTTGGATTTTGTGGAAAGAAGATTTGAGTGGAAAGCAACTTGGGGAAGGCTAGAGATCAAGATTCATATGGTAGGAATGGAATATCTTGCTCTCAACACATGAGTAGGTGGTTCTCTCTCAAAACATATGAGTTGGAATTGTGTATGTGTTCTGATGGCTCTCTCCACGAATGAAGAGGAGGTGGAGGGGTATATATAGCCTCCACACAAAATCCAACCGTTACACACAGTTTTCCAATCTCGGAGGGACCGAATCAACAAACTCGGTCGGACCAAAAAGGTAAACCTAGTGACCGTTAGAGATTTTCAGTGGGACTGGCATGCAACTCGGTAGGACCGATATGGTTAGGGTTTGGGCATAACGTAATCTCGGTGAGACCGATTACACAAACTCGGTGAGACCAATTTTGGTAATTAGCTAACCAGAGAGTTGGTCAGGCAAACTCGGTGGGACCGATTTGCTCTTTCGGTGAGACCGAAAAGTTACAAAAAGGAAACACTGAATTTACATTGCAATCTCGGTGGGACCGATTCGCTCTTTCGGTGAGACCGAAAAGTTACGAAAGGGAAACAGAGAGTTTGCAATCCCATCTCGGTGAGACCGAGATCCCTATCGGTAGAACCGATTTGCTAGGGTTTGGCAGTGGCTTATGACAAGTGAAACTCGGTGGCGCCGGATAGAAAGAATCGGTATGACCGAGTTTGGCTTAGGGTTTAGGTCATATGTGGATATGGGAAAGTAGTTGAGGGTTTTGGAGCATATCACTAAGCACATGAAGCAAGAGGCTCATTAAGCAACACCTCATCCCTCCTTGATAGTATTGGCTTTTCCTAAAGACTCAATGTGATCTTGGATCACTAAAATATAAAATGAAGAGTCTTGAGCTTTTGAGCTTGAGCCAATCCTTTGTCCTTAGAATTTTTAGGGTTCCACTTTCACATCCATGCCATGCCAATCATTGAGCTTTCCTGAAATAGTCATCTTGGAATAGCATTAGCTCAATGAGCTATATGTTGTTATGAATTACCAAAACCACCTAGGGATAGTTGCACTTTCAATCTCCCCCTTTTTGGTAATTGATGACAACATATAGATCAAAGCTTCGACAAATGATAATAAGCATGAAATATATCGTCGCTTTGAGAAGTATGTGACAAGTAAGAGCTCCCCCTAAATTTGTGCATATTTAAAATTTGCTTTGGACTGCAAATGCACAAGGAGTTAGAGTCATGGGTTACTCTTCCATGTCACATACATCTTGGTGGAGCGCTTAAAATGATAAGAATGAAATACATGCACTCATCACCAAGAATAGTGAATGATCACATAAGATAGATAAGATGATAATATTAAGAAAACATTAAGTGTAGCTTATGATCAAACACATGATCATCAATGTCTCACGAGCAATGACATAGTATCTCAAGCACTCAAAAGCAAACAAAGTTCGAAAAACCACCAAATAAAGCAAGAGAGAATAAAAGCAACACTCTCTCTCTCGAAGCCTATGATCTATATATTTTCTCCCCCTTTGGCAACAAGTTACCAAAAAGTTCCTAGAAAATGCATAGTGCTAGATCGACTCTCAGGTTTGATCTTCAGGTGGTGGTGGAGTCCGGAGCACTCCAAGGACGAAGCCTTCTGTAGACGTGGTCAGAGTCGAGGCTGAAGTAGATACTGGAGCTGATGGAACTGAGGCTGTAGCTGGTGCAGGCGTGGTGGCTCTGGGGTCAGCAACTGGCACTGCAGACGACCTTGGACCTCGTGGCAGTCTGGCAAAGGCATTAGTTGTAGTCTTGCCTCTCCTCTCCTGTATGTCATCCTGGAGCTGCTCCACTGCAGTCTGAATCTCTGTCACCTTGACATCCAAGTCATAGAACTTTTGTTCCATGATTCTCTCTAGGCTTGCCTGGTTCTGAGTTAGGGTGGCTAGTCCTTTCTCAATCCGCAGGGTGGATGCAATTAGGTAACCAAGCTGCTCTTGTTTGGTTTTCAAGAAATACTCAGATGCCTCCTCTTGAGTTGGCATCTTGGCAGCTTTCTCCTTCCTTGCCTTCTCCTTCTTTGCTTGTGCTTGGGCAGACGATGGTTCATTCTCAGTCATAACAACTTGATTATCTTCAAAATCTGGACTGATGGGCAGGTGTTCCTTGTCCAATAAGTATATGCATGTGCCCATCTTAGAGTTGATGAGCTCCTGAATCTGTGGGGCATAACCACAGCTCCTCTTCTGATCAGTTGTTGTCCTCTTAATGGTCTCTACCATGAGGCTCATCACTTTGAACTTCTGAGGCACATCAAAAATATGAAGCAAATTTATTGCATGGCCTCTGATCATCTTGTGATCACCTGACTTGGGCAATAAGGTGTGCCTTAGGATCCAGTTAATGGTTGGCAGCCCTGACAGAAGATAATGCACAGACCCAAACTTGAAAGTATCAAGTGCCTCGTTTGGAATTTCCTTGTACATGTTGGACATAGAGTTGTGGTCCATCTTCTTCTTGGCATATACATCCAAGTCATCTTCCTGCTCTTCTGGGGCATTGATCAGCTGAGCCCATTCAGCAACTATAGATTGGTACCTCGTACCTTCAGACATCCAAGTTATCCTACCATCTGGATAAAAATGGGCTGTGGAGTAGAACTACATGATAAGCTCCTCATTCCACTTTGTGAGCTTCTACCCAACAAAGTCCTCTACTCCACATGCCTTGAAGCTGTCCTGCACTCCAGGGTAGTGTTCCTCATTTTCCTTGATGTATTCCCAGTCGACCCATCTCATATCACAGACAATTTGCTTCTTGTCCAACAAAACTGTCTCATAGAAGTCCTGCTGTTCCTTGGTGTGAAACCTGTAATCCACAGCAGTTCTTCTCCTTGAAGCATACGGGTCTGCTTCTCTCCACTTCCTCAGCCCTGAGTCTCTCCTGAGCTTCATATCCTCAGCCACAGGATGAGCATCGTTGTGGTCTGGGATCTTGGGCTCGAGCTTTCTCAGTACTTGCTCTTCCTCATCTTCTTCAGCAGTGTCAGGCACTGGGGCCTTGTTCTTCTCAGCAGCTAGGATGCTTCTTGTATTTCTCTTTGGCTTTGGCTTTGGAGCTGGCTTGGCCTTGGAAGCAGCTGCCCCTGATCTTATGGCATCACCCATCAGCTTGGGTGCCTTAGGTGCTGGTGCAGCTACCTCTTCCTCTTCTTCCATGATGGAAGCCTTTCCAAGCACTCTGGCTACGGTCTTCTTCACCCTTTCCTTTCTTTTCTTGCCTTCAGCGGCAACTGGCTCTATGGGAGTGGGCTTCTCAGAAATCTTGGTTGAAGCTCTGGCCTTTGGCATAGGCTGCCTGCCTGCTGGCCTTTTGATTTTCAATCCTGGCTTTGTGCCCTGTGCTTGCTCAACTCTCTTTGATGTGGCTTCCTCTTCCTCTGCCACATAATCTTCATCCTCAGAATCTGAAGTTCTCTTCTTCCTCTATCTGGTGGCAGCTTTTGGCAAATTGCTTGGGGTACTTCTGCTGCCATCATCTGAAGAGCTGGAGGGACTAGTGCCCTCACTCATCTGCACTTGCTGCTCTAACAAGTTCTGGCTATCACTTTGGTCTGACATGATGCAAACTCTGACTGCTGATCCTGTGAATAGTTTATAGATGAGGTAGAATAGATGAGCATCACAAAATGCAGAGATTTTTGCAAAAGAATGATCCAAAAACTTAGTTTTAGTTTCCCACTGAAATCATCTCGGATCTACCGATTTTTAAACTCGGTGATACCGAAGCAGTTTTGGAACCTAAACTAGTGAACTCAGTCAGACCGAGTCATAGTTCGGTGGCACCGAGACTGCTAGGGTTTCACAGAGTTCCAAAATCGGTCACACCGATAAGTAATTCTCGGTCAGACCGAGTCTCACTTGTCCAATGGCATAAGCCAAATCAGTGGGACCGAGTTTTTCAACTCGGTGGGTCCGAGATGGTTTCGGCGGAAACCTAACCCTAAAATTTTCGAATCAAAACTAATCTACGAACGCATTGACTGGATAGGAGTGTTTCAATCGTGGCAAGAATCATGATGATCACAATGTGCTAAGAATCGGATTGGGGAATAGCACAAAGATCGAGTCCATACCCTAGTTTGGCGGAGACTCGCTACGGCGGCAACAGCGGGGTAGAATTCCCGTTGACGGCGATGGAGACCAGCGACTGGAGGCGGCTGGCAGCGAGGAGACAATCCAGAGACCACGTTGGCAGAGCAAGCTATCGCGCGGGCGAAGGGGTTCGGAGAAATTTCAAAATTTTTGCCCGTGACTATATATAGCCCGACCCTGTCGGTGTGACCGAGTGGAACAGCTCGGTGGCACCGAGATGCAAAACTGTATACAATTGTTGCAACTCGGTGTGACCGAAAGGTTCAAATCGGTTGCACCGAGATCGAAAACCTAGATCAACTTAATGATCTCGGTAGGACCGAAAGTGGGGTATCGGTCAGACCGAGAATCATAAAGAGGTTTTGGAAGTTTAAGTCTATGACGAATCGGGGACTCCGAGCGCTCCTCACACAGAGTGGTTCGAATCTGACTTGATCAAATTGTGTGATGTAGCATGAATAGAGTTTGAGACGAGAAAAGCATAGATAGCTAGAGGAGGTTCTTAGGCATTCTTGTCCATCCACTTGGCAAAAGGAAATAAAATCAAACAATCAAAACAACAAGTGGATGTCCTAGAATGAGTAAAATATGCAACCAGCATGCTCACACAATAAGATGGCAAATGAAATATGTGACAAGGCATGCACAACCAATTCTAGCATCTATCAAGCAATTTGCGATGACAAGGTCATCTATATATGAGTATATTGACTTAGGAGTCAAGTGAGAACACTTGATCATAGGTCATACTCATCGTTTAAGCTCAAGTGGGGTTACCACTTTTACATAAAGCATTGTTGTGTTCACATCTTTAGAGTTGCTTTAGCTCAAGTCTTAGAGTAAAGCTCCCCCTAGATGTGATATCCCCCCTTAGAGGGATGAACTAACCTTGGGTTTTGTCGATGATGACTTCATGCAGATGTTGAAGATGTGGATGCTCAATGTTGATGTAGATCACTTGGAGCTATCCATTTGAGTGAATTGCACTTTCAATACCTACATGGGTTAGTCCCACAAGGAACAAACAAGGATATCCATAGACATAGAGTGATGCACACACAAGATGATGTCCATGAAAACTTTTAGGTTACCTTGTCCCTTGTCTTACCAACAAGAGGGTTTGTGACTCCTTGAACTAGTGCAAGATGTGGAAGTTGATTGCACTTGTTCTTGCCAAAATGATAAGAGTGAAGTATGTTGGCGGAGTCACCCTCGAGAACTCTTTAGTTCTTCTTCTTTTGGATCCACACCATCTTGATGGGAATCCTTGGAGTTGTAGTCGTACTTGATGAAGTGGAACTTGAAGTAGTCTTGGGAATCCACTTGACTAAGGTCTTAGGAGCTTCTTCAAATGCATCAATTTCCTCTTGAAGCTTGTCCTTGCCTTTTTGCTTGTAGTCTTGTGGTGGAAGATCATCTTGAGCTTGTGTCCCCTCGAAAGAAGTATCATACTTCTCTTTTTGAGGAACAAACTTTGTCTTGGGGTATTGATCTTCTTCCCACTCAACTCCATTGGCAATGAACTTTCGTTCAAAACCAACACCTTGATTCTTCCGGTGCATTCCTTGCTTGCGCACAATTTCCTCGAATTGCTTACTCCCGGCAAGGCTTTTGTACACTCCTTTCTCTATAATTCCCTTCAATAAGCTATTTTCTTGCTCAAGTGTAACTTGGCTAAGAGAATCATTAGTGGAATCAAGAGAACTACTAGAAGCAAAAATATTGGATTTAGCATGATCATTGTTACTGCTAGAGGAAGAATCTTTCTTGTTCTTGTTACTAGACTTGACTTGAGGCATGTAAGTGGATAAGAGTAAACGCTTGGCAATGTAAGAAGAACTTTTCTTGCCGAGATCATCATTGATTGCTTTTAAGAACTCATGCTCTTGCTCAAGATTGAGCTTTTCAAAGCGTAATTTCTCATGAGCTCTTAAAAGTTCTCGATGATCTTCGAAGATAGTTTCATGAGCTAACTTAAGAGTGTTTAGTTCTTTAGTTAGAGCCTCAATCTTCTCCTTATCATTGTCATTCGTTTTATCTTGATTAGCATGATTAATTGATGTTTCATCATAGTATTCATCACTAGAGTTGTCAACAAGAAAATCATCACCTAACAAGTCATCTTCATCACTATTGAAATCAACATACTCGGGGTGTGTTACCTTAGGACCTTTGGACATGAAGCATCTTCCAATTCCTTCATTTGGTGAGTCAAATATGTCGTAGGAGTTGGTTGACACAAGTGCTAGAACGGCAACACCTTCATCTTGAGTATCTTCGGAGTCGGAGTGATAACTTCTCTCGGAGTGGCTGTCGGAGTCGGAGCCGGGTACCCATTCACCAACATGAGCTTGATGTCTTCATTTTGTGTAGCTCCTTGATGATTTTCCTTCCTTTCCGAATCCTTGCTTCTCCGTGAGTATCTTCGTTCATAACGATCATCTCTACTCCTTCTCTCTCTTGGTGGTGATTCTTTGCTTCTTCTTTTTGGAGAATCTTCTCTTCTCTTGTAGGGAGCCGTACACTCATTGTAATAGTGTCCGGGTCTTCCACAACTGTAGCAGTTTCGCTCTCGACTAGAAGATCTTTTGTCATTGTAGGACCTTGACTTGAAGCTTCTATCTTTGCTTCTACTCTTGTAGAACTTGTTGAAGTTCTTCACCATTAAGCTCAATTCTTCATTGAAGTTTTGTTTCTCACTTGATGATGTAGGGGCTTCACATGAGGCTTTGTAGGCACCACTTGATTTGTTGTGAAGTTCCTCTTTATCCTTAAGTGACATCTCATGAGCAACAATTCTTCCAATCACCTCCGTTGGCTTGAGATCTTTGTAATTTGGTATCATTTGGATCAATGTGCATACAGTATCATATTTTCCATCCAAGGCTCTTAGAATCTTCTTGATGATGAATCTATCGGTCATCTCTTCACTTCCTAAGCTGGCAATCTCATTTGTGATGAGAGCAAGCCTAGAGTACATTTCAGCGACACCTTCACCATCCTTCATTTTGAACTTGTCAAGTTGACTTTGAAGCACATCCAACTTGGATTCCTTGACGGAGTCGGTACCTTCGTGCATATCAATCAAAGTGTCCCAAATTTCCTTTGCATTCTCAAGACCGCTGATTTTGTTGAATTCTTCGGGGCACAATCCATTGAAGAGAATATCACAAGCTTGAGCATTGTATTGCAACATCTTCAACTCATCCGCGGTAGCTTCACGGTTTGGTTCTTTCCCATCAAAGAAGTCACCTTGCAAACCAACACACACAATAGCCCAAACGGCGGGGTTATGTCCAAGAATATGCATTTTCATTTTATGCTTCCAACTAGCAAAATTAGTACCATCAAAGTAAGGACCTCTCCGGTGATAATTTCCCTCGCTAGACGCCATACTCTCCTAGGTTGTGAAACCAAGACTATGACCACCAAAAGCTATGGAGATCAAAGCAAATGGAGACCAAAGCTCTGATACCACTTGTAGGATCGAAAGTATGTCTAGAGGGGGGTGATTAGACTACTTGACCAAATAAAAACTTAACCTTTTCCCAATTTTAGTTCTTGGCAGATTTTAGCTATTGTAGGACAAGTCAAGCAATCATCACACAATCCAAGCAAGCATGCAAAGAGTATATTGGCAACAGAAAGTAAAGCATGCAACTTGCAAGAATGTAAAGGGAAGGGTTTGGAGAATTCAAACGTAATTGGAGACACGGATGTTTTTCCCGTGGTTCGGATAGGTGGTGCTATCCTACATCCACGTTGATGGAGACTTCAACCCACGAAGGGTAACGGTTGCGCGAGTCCACGGAGGGCTCCACCCACGAAGGGTAACGGTTGCGCGAGTCCACGGAGGGCTCCACCCACGAAGGGTCCACGAAGAAGCAACCACCCACAAAGGGTCCACGAAGAAGCAACCTTGTCTATCCCACCATGGCCATCGCCCACGAAGGACTTGCCTCACTAGCGGTAGATCTTCACGAAGTAGGCGATCTCCTTGCCCTTACAAACTCCTTGGTTCAACTCCACAATCTTGTCGGAGGCTCCCAAGTGACACCTAGCCAATCTAGGAGACACCACTCTCCAAGAAGTAACAAATGGTGTGTAGGTAATGAACTCCTTGCTCTTGTGCTTCAAATGATAGTCTCCCCAACACTCAACTCTCTCTCATAGGATTTGGATTTTGTGGAAAGAAGATTTGAGTGGAAAGCAACTTGGGGAAGGCTAGAGATCAAGATTCATATGGTAGGAATGGAATATCTTGCTCTCAACACATGAGTAGGTGGTTCTCTCTCAAAACATATGAGTTGGAATTGTGTATGTGTTCTGATGGCTCTCTCCACGAATGAAGAGGAGGTGGAGGGGTATATATAGCCTCCACACAAAATCCAAGCGTTACACACAGTTTTCCAATCTCGGTGGGACCGAATCAACAAACTCGGTCGGACCGAAAAGGTAAACCTAGTGACCGTTAGAGATTTTCGGTGGGACTGACATGCAACTCGGTAGGAACGATATGGTTAGGGTTTGGGCATAACGTAATCTCGGTGAGACCGATTACACAAACTCGGTGAGACCGATTTTGGTAATTAGCTAACCAGAGAGTTGGTCAGGCAAACTCGGTGGGACCGATTTGCTCTTTCGGTGAGACCGAAAAGTTACAAAAAGGAAACACTGAGTTTACATTGCAGTCTCGGTGGGACCGATTCGCTCTTTCGGTGAGACCTAAAAGTTATGAAAGGGAAACAGAGAGTTTGCAATCCCATCTCGGTGAGACCGAGATCCCTATCGGTAGAACCGATTTTCTAGGGTTTGGCAGTGGCTTATGACAAGTGAAACTCGGTGGCGCCGGATAGAAAGAATCGGTATGACCGAGTTTGGCTTAGGGTTTAGGTTATATGTGGATATGGGAAAGTAGATGAGGGTTTTGGAGCATATCACTAAGCACATGAAGCAAGATTCTCATTAAGCAACACCTCATCCCTCCTTGATAGTATTGGCTTTTCCTAAAGACTCAATGTGATCTTGGATCACTAAAATATAAAATGAAGAGTCTTGAGCTTTTGAGCTTGAGCCAATCCTTTGTCCTTAGAATTTTTAGGGTTCCACTTTCACATCCATGCCATGCTAATCATTGAGATTTCCTGAAATAGTCATCTTGGAATAGAATTAGCTCAATGAGCTATATGTTGTTATGAATTACCAAAACCACCTAGGGATAGTTGCACTTTCACCTGGGCTCCTCCTCGTCATCACTATGCAGCCCCTTGTCGTTGTTTTCGGCTTTCAACGTGCCGGCCTGCTTGAACACCCAGCATTCTCTGTTGGTTTGATTGGCTGGCTTATCGGGGATGCCGTGGATTTGACACGAGCGATAAAGTATGCGATCCAAACTGGACGGGCCCGGAGTATTTCTTTTGAATGGTTTTTTCCGCTGACCGGATCTAGAGCCTCTGAATCCGGCATTGACTGTCGTATCATCAGTGTTATCGCCATTGTTGCGGCGCTTGTGTCTGTTACGACATGGTCTACCGTTGGCATCTTTAGTATCCGAAGTGCTCGGATTCCTCGACGTGTTGTTGCTGCGAGCCAGCCAGTTATCATCGCCCGCACAAAAGCGGGTCATGAGTATCGTGAGGGCTGCCATAGACTTCGGCTTCTCCTGGCCGAGGTGCCGGGTGAGCCACTCGTCACGGATGTTATGCTTGAATGCCGCTAAGGCCTCTCCATCTGGACAGTCAACAATTTGGTTTTTCTTACTTAGGAACCGTGTCCAAAATTGCCTGGCCGATTCCCCTGGCTGCTGAGTTATATGGCTCAAGTCATCAGCATCCGGTGGTCGCACATAAGTGCCCTGGAAGTTATCAAGGAATGCGTATTCCAAATCCTCCCAACTACCGACGGAGTCTACTGGCAAGCTATTCAGCCAATGCCAAGCTGGTTCTTTGAGTTTTAGTGGGAGGTACTTGATGGCATCCAGATCATCACCGCGAGCCATGTGGATGTGGAGGAGGAAATCCTCAATCCATACAGCGGGATCTATTTATGGGTTTAAAACCCTCCGGGAATTCATGATCCATAACTTCATTAGTGAAGCATAGGGGGTGTGCGGCGCCTCTATGCCGGGCTATATCACGACGCAGTTCATATGAGTCTTGTCTGCTGTATTCTGCCCAGCCGGGTTTACTTTTAGTGTATTCGGCATGACGGTCATCGTACTGCGTTAGCGCGCGCCTCTGTGACCCGTATATCGATCTTGCATGTTTTGCCCTGCTTTCCAATACGTCTCGCAGGTCCCGCGTGTTACTATAGGCCTTGGTATTTTTCTTTGAGTAGCGGCGGGGTGCAGGCTGAACTTCAGGCTCAGTGCTTCCTCCTCGAGTCGGAGTAGCGACCTGCACTTTGGGTAACTCTTGGAGGGGCGCTCGAGTTCGTATTCCTCGGCCGCAAGGACTTCGGTCCATCTGTCTGCTAGCAGATCTTGATCATCTCGAAGTTGTTGTTGCTTTTTCTTCAAGCTATTTGTTGTGGCCATAAGCCGGCGCTTGAAGCGCTCCTGTTCGACGGGATCCTCGGGCACGATAAATTCTTCGTCTCCGAGTCTCACCTCGTCTTCGGAGAGAGGCATGTAATTGTCCTCCTCCGATTCTCCATCTGCTGCCCGCTCTAGAGGGCTAGCTTGTTCACCCTCCTGCTCTAAATCGTGCTGGAGGGGATTGTTGTCGTCTTCGGCACTATCCGGAGTGTTATTGTCTCTTGTGCCGGTATCACTACTTTTGCTATGGTGGGACTTAGGGTCATCCTCCGCTGTCTCGTCGCCATTGCCTTCTTTGGGGGTGTCCACCGTGTATATATCATATGATGTGGTGGCGGTCCAGCGCCCTGTGGGCGGTGGTTCCTGCTCGTCTCCTGCATCGTCGTCCATACCGTTGATGTCTTCGGAGTAGAAGTCGAGCATGTCGGTTAAATCGTCAACAATGGCTACTAAGTGGATGGTGGGTGGGGAGCGAATTTCTTCGTCGTCCGCGTCCCATTCTAGCCGGACATAGTTCGGCCAAGGTTCTCCTGACAAGGAGAGAGACCTTAATGAATTTAGCACGTCGCCGAAAGGTGAATGCTGAAAGATATCCGTGGAGGTGAACTCCATGATCGGCGCCCAATCATATTCGATAGGCACGGACGCAGGCGGCTCGGAGTCCGTGGCTGGGGACGAATCCAGTGGTTCAGCAACACGACTCTCATAAGGGGTGAAGTCAGTATCCAGCTCCATCGCCACTGAGAGTGCAACCTCCATGGCGGGGTCTATCGCTCTGTCCTCGGATGGCGCAATTTGCCCCGGATTGAGGGCTGGAGTAGTTGCAGGTGTGATCTCCTGAATACTGTCCGACGGCAGAGTTACATCATGCTCGTCGTGATTGTGCGGCGCACCTGACATGGGCTTGAATCCGTAGAAGAGCAAGTCTTCGCGGATGTCGGTAGCGTAGTTTAAGTTTCCGAACCTGACCTGATGGCCAGGGGCGTAGCTTTCGATCTGCTCCAGATGGCCAAGCGAGTTGGCCCGCAGTGCGAAGCCGCTGAATACGAAGATCTATCCGGGGAGGAAAACCTCACCCTGGACCGCATCGTTACTGGTGATCGAAGGACAAGCCTTACGGTGACGGCATAGTGGAACTCTCAATGAAAGCACCAATGTCGGTGTCAAAACCGGTGGATCTCAGGTAGGGGGTCCCGAACTATGCGTCTAAGGCGGATGGTAATAGGAGGCAGGGGACACGATGTTTACCCAGGTTCGGGCTCTCTCGATGGAGGTAATACCCTACATCCTTCTTGATTGATCTTGATGATATGAGTATTACAAGAGTTGATCTACCACGAGACCGTAGAGGCTAAACCCTAGAAGCTAGCCTATGGTATGATTGTTGTTATCCTACGGACTAAACCCTCCGGTTTATATAGACACTGGAGGGGTTAGGGTTACACAGAGTCGGTTACAAGGAAGAAGATCTACATATCTGTATTGCCAAGCTTGCCTTCCGCGCCAAGGAGAGTCCCATCCGGACACAGGACAGAGTCTTCAATCTTGTATCTTCATAGTCCAACAGTCCGGCTGTCCGGAGACCCCCTAATCTAGGACTCCCTCAGGTGTTCCTTTTAGTCGACGCGGTTGTTAATTTAGTCCAGGACGGTGTGACCGACATGGATCTGTTGGAGGTGTTCCTCAGTCGATGCATACAACCTCTCGAAGCTCGTGACCACCCGATGTGGATGTACTCGGGAACCAAAGACACCACTCAGATCCACCCGGAGGAGGTCTCCGAGGAGATGGTGGCTAAGTGGCTGTGAAGCATCACTGGGAATAAGGACAACCCTCGTGGAGCCAGGAGGATTTTGCCATTTGATGCCACAATGCTCCAGAAAAGGTCAGGCATGCTTTATCGAGTGTTCTTTTTGAGCACGCAATCATTCTTGAATCCGACTGATATTTATAACTTGTGCCCTGCAGATTTTCACCAAGATGTACTCGATGCTGAACGGGGAGAAGCACCAGGAGGGAGTGGAGAGTGATGGCAAAAGCACTGAATGGCGATATGAAGATGACAGTGAGGAGGACAGCGAGGATGTCGACTCACCACCCCGCTCTGAACGGCGCTCCAAGCAGTCGCGGGATCCCGTTGGAGGACGTGGCCAAGCAGTTCCATCGAGTGCAAAGGTTCCGAAGCACACTTGGACCTTGACTCCGAGGCCATCGGAGAAGGCCACGAAGCAGGCCTATTGCTTCAGCTTAAGTGTATCTTTCCTTTGTCTTTCATTTCCACTGTGAACCTTCTTACTTGCTTAACTGAGTGAGATTTGTAACATTCAGCGCTATACTTCTGCAACTTCCAGGGATGTCGACGAGGAGCAACGTGACGCGGAGACTGCGGATGCGGCGACTTCTTGGGCAGGTGTAATTCCATGGTCGTGCTTTTACTCTACCAACTGTTTTGATGGACGACCGGAATCTTACAGTCGAGTGTTTTGTAGTATCAACAAATGTTATCGAGATCCGAGACAATGATGATGATGATGAAGTGCCTCAGAGTAGTACAGGAAGAAGGGGTAGGACTTTGAGCAGGAGGGTGCCTGCCAGCAAAGCGCCTCGCCCGGCGTCTGAGCATGTGGTTCAACAACTTGACGATCCAGTACGGGCTACTATCTCTTTTGCAGATCCTCTGTCGACTGATCAACCATCAGCGTCGGCTGTTCAGACCTCAGGTCCGACTGCACCACCTCAAACTCCAACTCCACCAGCCACGTCATTGGTTCCTTCATCCATTTTGTTTCCTCTGCATCACATCCCGGAGGACCAAGTAGGAGCTACGAAAGAAGTTATGATCCAGGCAGGTGTGATGATGGACCGACTTAAGGTGGTGTGCGACATCAGCAAGGCTGCCTACGACGCCAGCTCTGCTCTTCAAGCTAATGTCCGAGTAAGTGGGATTGTCAGTTGATTTCTGATTGACTTTCTTGCATGACTCTTGTTCTGTTAGGATATGCTATCTGAGAAACTGCTTCTTAATTATTCGTAAGATGTTGGTTTCACCTTGCATCTATACACCCACTGGGCATTTTTTATAGCTGTTTAGCTCTTTCACTTGTAGCCATGTAGCCTTTTCACTCGAATTAGACAGGTCGTGTCGAGTGAGATCTTGGTCCAGTGGGGGCACACTAAGTGCATCCATCGATTGTAGTCCCCGAGACCGTGGTCGACTGCGGGCAGTCGACGGCGGTCTGAGAACAAATGTTTTTTATTCCCTCCACTCAGTCTAGGCAGTCCCTGCCAAGTGGGAAATCGAACCAGTGGGGGCACGCTGAGTGCACCCACTAGGTGTAATCCGCGAGACTGTTGTTGGATGTTTGATTCGGCAGCAGTCTTAGAACTTTTTGCTATAATTTTTTCTATCGGAAATAACTGATCTTCATTTCCATCAAGTGATTTGACTTTTTGACGACTGTAGAAATCTTCTGAACTTGGGACCAAGTATGCTTATTTGTAGAAGGAGAAGATCCAACTCAAACTCGACCTGGATATTGCCAAGGAGAACCTGAAGAAAGCCCATGATGAAGTAGCTGTCATGGGAGGTAACAACTTGCTGACTTCTCGCCTTGTCATTCTATCCTTTCCATCCTTTGAACCGAGTGATTCCACTCAAACAGATGTGCAGAGTGAAAACCATCAACTCCAAGCTCGTCTGAGGGATTTTATTTCTTTAGACAAAATGAAGCAGGCTTTGGAGCAGAAGGACCTTGATCTTGCGGCGCCACAGAAGACAGCATGTGAGGAGACTGAACTTTCTGACAGGAAGCTGGCTGCAGTCAGAAAGTTGGAAGAGGAGAACACCAAGCTGAAAACTGTTATTGACGAGGCGAAGAAAGAGGCTGTGCAGCTGAAGGAGGAGAAGATGGCCTTGGCTGACAAAGTGGATGTTCTCACTCGGAAGAGGTATGAATTAGAAGCTTACCTGGGTGGTCTTGCCAAGAAGATGTTCCTCATGCTTGAAGGTATTTTCCCTCGCCTGACTGGATGAAAAAATTCTTCACAACGCCGCTGCCAATTCACCATTTTTTCACTTCGTGCAAAATTCTGTCAGAATTTCGAAGAGGAAACCGGGAAGATCGAGACACGACTGGACCCGATCAACTCCCCTATGAAGGATAAAGCTGCCATGAACTTGATGCAATTGGAATCCCGCCTTGACAGTGTCTTGGACTATCTCGCCCAACTGAAAGTGGCATTGTTGCGGATTGACAAGGAGCTATGGCCAGAGGATGTGTTTCAAAATGATCTCGAGTCACCGATGACTCGACTCAATGACATCACTAACCGAGTGCAGGCATGGAAGAAGTCCACTACTCGCTGCAACGCCGACGTGGCTATATCACTCGTCCATGTTCATTGCAAGGACGCCAAGGAGGAAAAGTTGAAAGCTCTTAAGGTGTCAAAACAACAAGAAGCTTTAATTTTAGTCTTTCATGGAGACCTTCATCGACGCAGCCACTCGCATCGCAGACGGTATTGACTTGGATACCTTTGTCGAGCCAGCAAGTCCTCCTCCCACCGAGTGAAAAACTTGATGACCTGATTTTATTTGGCTTAGAATGCCGAGTTATTTTCCAACCGTTGAAACTCCTTCGGGCCTGGCACTCGAATACATCCGTTTGCGGTTCTGAACCTTGTTGTATTTATCCGTACTTGCTTGTCTTATTCAAATGCAGTTGCTTTATCTCCAACGTTCTTGGATTTTTTTTTCACTTAGGCTAATCTGGGATCGCGGTTAAGCCTCTGAGTGAGAGGATTGCTCCTCACTCAGAGTAGATGTTGTACTTGTGGCGCAGCTCAAAGTGCACCTAGACGTTGTATTTGTGATGTAGCTCAGAGTGCATCCAGTCGTCGTACTTGTGGCTGATACGTCTCCAACATACCTATAATATTTTAGTGTTCCATGCTGTTATATTATCAATCTTGGATGTTTTATAATAATTTTGTATCATTTTGGTACTAACCTATTGAAATAGTGCCAAGTGCCACTATCTATTTTGTCCATGTTTTTTACATCGCAGAAAATAGAGTACAAATGCCAAGGAACTTTATGGAGAATTTTTATGGACCAGAAGGAACATTATGGGCCTTGGCTACGCCTGGGGGTGCCCCAAGGGGAGCACAACCCATCAGGGCGCGCCAAGAGGCCCAGACGCGCCCAGGTGGGTTGTGCCCACTTCGGGTGCCCCCCGGACTGCCTCTTTGCTCTATAAATACCCCAATATTCCCAAAACCCTAGGGGACTCGACGAAATGTTCATCCAGCCATCGCAGAGTCCAGAACCACCAGATCCAATCTAGACACCATTTGGATGGGGTCACCACCTCCATTGGTGTCTCTCTGATGATGCATAAGTAGTTCTTTATAGACCTTCGGGTCCGTAGTTAGTAGCTAGATGGCTTCCTCTTTCTCTCTATCTCTTGATTCTCAATACAATGGTCTCTTGGAGATCCATATGATGTAACTCTTTTGCGGTGTGTTTGTTGGGATCTGATGAACATTGAGTTTATGATCAGATCTATCTCTTTTTTATATCCATGAAAGTATTTGAGTTTCTTTGATCTCTTTTATGCATGATTGCTTATAGCCTCGTATTTATTCTCCGATATTTGGGTTTTGTTTGGTCAACTTGATCTATTTATCTTGCAATGGGAAGAGGTGCTTTGTAGTGCGTTCGATCTTACGGTGCTTGATCCTAGTGACAGAAGGGGATACGACATGTATGTATCGCTGCTACTAAGGATAGAACAATGGGGTCTATCTCTACATAGATAGATCTTGTCTACATCTTTTCATCATTCATATTGCATTACTCCATTTCTCCATGAACTTAATACACTAGATGCATGCTGGATAGCGGTCGATTTGTGGAGTAATAGTAGTAGATGCAGGTAGGATTCGGCCTACTAATATTGGACGTGATGCCTATGCAATGATCATTGCCTGGATATCGTCATGAGTATTTGAAGTTCTATCGATTGCCCAATAGTAATCTGTTCACCCACTGTTTCCTATTTTTCTCGAGAGAAGCCACTAGTGAAACCTACGCCCCCCGGGTCTCTTTCTCATATTATTTGCCTTTGCGGTCTACTTTTCCTTTGCGTTTATTTTCAGATCTACTAAACCAAAAACCCAAAAATACCTTGCTGCAATTTATTTTATTTGGCATTCGATCTATCAATCTACTAAAAATTTACCTCACGTCCGTTTGCCTATCTTGAGGCGCCACACCCCGGAAGGGATTGACAACCTCTTTAACACGTCGGGTTGCGAGAAGTTGTTATTTGTGTGCAGGTGCTGTTTACATTGTGTTGCTTGGTTCTCCTACTGGTTCGATAACCTTGGTTTCACATCTAAGGGAAATACCTACCGGCGTTGTGCTGCATCATCCCTTCCTCTTTGGGGAAATACCAGCATAGCTTCAAGCGACATCGATGGCGCAGCTCAGAGTGCATCCAGACGTTGTACTTGTGGTGCGGCTCAGAGTGCATCCAGACGTTGTAATTGTGGTGCAGCTCAGAGTGCATCTAGATGTGGTACTTGTGGAGCAGCTCAGGGTGCACCTTGTTCCTTCCAAGTGAGAGGGTTGCTCTTCACTCGGACTGTTTTATAACTTAGGCGAGTACGGGATCTCAGCTAAGCCTCTGAGTGAGAGGGTTGCTCTTCAGTCAGAGTGTGTTCTACAACTTAGGCGAGTTCGGGATCGCAGCTAAGCCCCCGAGTGAGATGGTTGCTCTTCACTCGGAGTTTCTTATAACTTAGGTGACTACGGGATCGCAGCTAAGTCCCCAAGTGAGAGGGTTGCTCATCACTCGAAGTGTGTTTTGAAACTTAGGTGAGTACTGGATCACACCTAAGCCCCCGAGTGAGAGCGTTGCTCTTCACTCGGAGTGTTTTTGAAACTTAGGCAAATCTGGTTCGCAGCTAAGCCCCCGAGTGAGAGGGTTGCTGTGACGCCCCGAGTCTGATGCGCCAGGTGTCTTCCAGTTATTCACCGTCGTTGCCATGTCATTCTCTTGCATGTTGCTCCTTGCCATATCATCATGTGCATTTCATCTGCATCTTTTTGAAAACTTGCATCCGTCCAGGTTTCCCAGTTTTCTTCGTCGTCCATTTTGGCATCCGACACTCTCACATGCACCCGTTGCACCTCTCAAATCTCGTTTCGTGAGCGGGAGAAAAACATTCTCGGAATGGGCCAAGATTTGTCGAGTGGCCTTGGTATATCACCGGGAGGCCGCCTGTCAAATTTTGTTCCATTTGGAGGTCGTTTGATGCCCCAACGGTTAACCGCGTTAACCGCCGCCGGACCTCCTTCTATTTGCAGCCCAGCACCCCTCCACAACAGCCCGCTAGTCCATCTAAACACCCTCCATGATCTCTGTCGTTGGATCACGATCTTGTGGGCGAAAACCGCACCTCAATAGCCCTCTCCTAGCTCCCTCTACCTATATAAACACCTCCCCCTTCGAAATCTCGGCAAAAACCTAACCTTCCCCTTCCACACCGCGCCACACACGTCCACCAATGGCCGGACGTGTCCGCCGCCACCCCTCGTCCAACCAGCCGCTGCCACGTGTCTCCTCTACCGCCGCCCGTCCCGCGGAGCCGCCGAGGCCCACCAGGCCCATCGTGGGACCGCACGAGCCCGGAGCCGCGCGCCGCCGCCCGAGCACCACGCTCGCTCCGCATTAGACTCCGTCGCCGATCGCCTCACCACTCCAGACCCGCCGCCGGTCACCTCCACCATCACTGGTGCATCACACGCGCCCCCGCACGTCCACACCGGCACCGCCGACCCACATCGCCGCCCTTCTTCTTAGCTGGCGGCGCCCGACCCGCGCTGCCGCACTTCTCCTTCGCTGGCGCCGTACCCCACCATCACCGAAGCACCCCGCCGGAGACGCCTCCCTGATCCACCTTGCCTCGGTTCATGCGCCACCAAATCTTAGATCCGCGAGGTGAAATTTCGTCTAAGTCCCTGAGAGTTCATGTTTTGTGTGCATGTTCATGAGGTCATAACTCTGTGCTCGTTTCCTTGTTTCACGTGCATGATATGTAAAAATGTTCATCTCTGAATGCTCTAGATGATGGTGTAGTTTGCATGCATGTTACTGCTCATCTTGATCCTCGTGCTAAATGATTTGGCTAATAGAAATGGTCATAACTTGCTGATTTTTCTTTTTCGTAGCATTTTGTGTGGTTATCTTTTGAGCATTATGTCAACATGTTTTCGGAGCATATTAATGCCATATTTAAAGTGGTGCAATCCATGCATTTTTATGTACCCTGTGGTGACTAGCACAAGCATGCAATGTAGGGTACTTGTTGTTGCTGATTTCAGTGACTTAGAGTTTTCATGATGTTGCCATGTTAACTTGATGCTACAGGTTAATTCATGCATAATCTAGAGATGCTCATTAAGGATGTTTTGTAGATCTTGTTATGCTCTATGCATCCATTCCCTTGGTTGCAATTATGGCCTGCTTTAGCTTATCATTACCATGCCTTAAATTTGTTAAATAATGTTTCTGTCAGCCTGTTATCAGTAAGTTCCATTTTGCCATGTGAATAACTAGTGTTATGTGCATCATATGGCCATGTTCTTGCCATGAGTAGCTACAGATATATTCCTTCTTGCTATTGGGTATGTTCACTTGTGATGATATCCTTTATGCTGAGTTAACTAAGCTTGCAAACATGTCTACTTGTTGTTGTTTCTGCCATGTCTAGTAAATTCCACTAAGTCTATGAATATGTTATCATTTGCATTTTTGCCATGATGTTTTGAGCATGTTCTAGTGGTTTCTAGCAGTAGCTGAGTGATCATGTTTTGTAGTCCTCTACCTGTACATGCTTGACATGCCCTTTTATGCCATGCAATGTTCCTGTAGCATACATTTTTGTGTCTCAACGTATGCATCATGAATCGGTTTTCAGCCTTACTCTGTTTTTCACTAAGTCTGAGAATCCGTTATGACTTGATTATTTGTCTTAATGAATGCCATTGATCTAGAGGGTATATGAAGATGCTTAGTAATCATGTTTTTCCATGTTTAGCTTGTACTTTAATTCCATCCAATTGCTATGATATTGTAATGTAGCATCATTGTCTCTTGACTCCAACATGTCAGCATGTTATTTCTTCTCACTTGTATGCCCTGCTAAGTTATAATCTCTGTTATAAAGTTGCTTTTTGCATTGACCATGTTGGTTTAATCCTGATGCCTATGAACCTGAACCTTGATGTTATTTGAAGCATGCAATATGTACTTTGAGTGCATATCAAGTTTGTGTCCATATGTTTCCTGTAGCATGTTGTTTCCTTGGTTGCAAAGTGTTAAGTTGCTGTTTTGGATAGATTGTGTTTGAAACTTGTATTGAGTGTATGTGTTGAACCGTGGCTCCGTTTGGAGCATGCTCTACATGAAACTTGCTTGGTTTTGCATGTAGTTTCTTCTTGCCTTGTCGAATACTTGGTTTGAGCCTGTGTGTTTGATGTTTGAATGCATTTTGCATCAATGCCATGTTTAACTTGTTTTGCTCATATCTTCTAGGTCGTAGCTCTGAATTAAATGAAACTTATATGTAACTTGACTAGAAAGACACATAGATCATCTTGGTGCACTTTAACTAGCTGTTTAACAACTTCAACTTAATGTTTTGTTCATACCTGGACCAATTTCGAAATTTGCATATGAGGACTTACCGAAATTGTTATATGTTGTCCCCGACCTCATTTAAACTTGCATTGATGTGGTGTTCTTGTATGCATCATATCTTTCCATGAGTAGCATCATGTATCCTTGTCATGCACCATACTTGGTTGAGCATCATGTCGTGTTTATGTGATGGGTGTTTACTATGTTGTTTGCTTCTTTCCGGATGTGCTTCTTCTCGATAGTTCCTTTTTCGTTGCGATCGCGGGGATTCGTTCGGCTGCGTTGGTTCGTCTTCTTCATGGATTCGATCTCCTTCCTAGCGGGATTTCAGGCAAGATGTGCATCACCTTGGATCTCACTACTATCTTTGCTATGCTAGTTGTCTCGATGCTATCGCTATGTCACGCTACCTACCACTTGTTTATCAAGCATCCAAAATTGCGATGATAGCCTCTAACCTTTTCCAGCATCCTAGCAAACCATTGTTTGGCTATGTTATCGCTTTGTTCAGCCCCTCTTATAGCGTTGCTAGTTGCAGGTTGTTCCATGTTGGGACATGGATATCATGGGATATCACAATATCTCTTATTTAATTAATGCATCTATATAATTGGTAAAGGGTGGAAGGCTCAGCCTCTTGCCTAGCGTTTTGTTCCACTCTTGCCGCCTTAGTTTCCTTCATACCAGTGTTATGTTCCTTGATTTTGCGTCCCTAACATGATGAGTTTTTATGGGCCCCACTTGACAGTTCGCTTTGAATAAAACTCTTCCAGCAAGGCCCAACATTGGTTTTACCATTTGCCTAATAACAACTAAAACTTGCATAGGGACAGGCTAGCACTGTTGGAAATATGCCCTAGAGGCAATAATAAATTGGTTATTATTATATTTCCTTGTTCATGATAATCGTTTATTATCCATGCTAGAATTGTATTGATAGGAAACTCAGATACATGTGTGGATACATAGACAACACCATGTCCCTAGTAAGCCTCTAGTTGACTGGCTCGTTAATCAATAGATGGTTACGGTTTCCTGACCATGGACATTGGATGTCGTTGATAACGGGATCACATCATTAGGAGAATGATGTGATGGACAAGACCCAATCCTAAGCCTAGCACAAAGATCGTGTAGTTCGTATGCTAAAGCTTTTCTAATGTCAAGTATCATTTCCTTAGACCATGAGATTGTGCAACTCCCGGATACCGTAGGAATACTTTGGGTGTGCCAAACGTCACAACATAACTGGGTGGCTATAAAGGTGCACTACGGGTATCTCCGAAAGTGTCTATTGGGTTGGCACGAATCGAGACTGGGATTTGTCACTCCGTGTAAATGGAGAGGTATCTCTGGGCCCACTCAGTAGGACATCATCATAATGTGCACAATGTGACCAAGGAGTTGATCACGGGATGATGTGTTACGGAACGAGTAAAGAGACTTGCCGGTAATGAGATTGAACAAGGTATCGGGATACCGACGATCGAATCTCGGGCAAGTATCGTACCACTAGACAAAGGGAATTGTATACGGGATTGATTAAGTCCTTGACATCGTGGTTCATCCGATGAGATCATCGTGGAACATGTGGGAGCCAACATGGGTATCCAGATCCCGCTGTTGGTTATTGACCGGAGAGTTATCTCGGTCATGTTTGCATGGTTCCCGAAGCCGTAGGGTCTACACACTTAAGGTTCGATGACGCTAGGGTTATAAGGAATAGATATACGTGGTTACCGAATGCTGTTCGGAGTCCCAGATGAGATCCCGGACGTCATGAGGAGTTCTGGAATGGTCCGGAGGTAAAGATTTATATATGGGAAGTCCTATTTTGGTCACCGAAAAAGTTTCGGGGTTTATCGGTAACGTACCGGGACCACCGGGAGGGTCCCGGGGGTCCACCAAGTGGGGCCACAAGCCCCGGAGGGCTGCATGGGCTAAGTGTGGGAGGGGACCAGCCCCAGGTGGGTTGGTGCGCCCCCCACAAGGGCCAAGGTGCCTAAGGGGAGGAGGGGGCAAACCCTAAGGGCAGATGGGCCTTAGGGCCCATGCCTGGTGCGCCTCCCTCTCCCCCTCCACTTGGCCGCCACCATATGGGATCTGGGCTGGCCGCCGCCCCTAGGGTGGAACCCTAGGTGGGGGCGCAAACCCCTCCCTCTCCCCTATATATAGTTGAGGTCTTTGGGGCTGCCGACACAGGAGTTTCTGACCTCTCCCTGGCGCATCCCTACCTCTCTTTCTCCTCATATCTCGCGGTGCTTGGTGAAGCCCTGCTGGATCACCACGCTCCTCCACCACCACCACGCCATTGTGCTGCTGCTGGATGGAGTCTTCCTCAACCTCTCCCTCTCTCATTGCTAGATCAAGGCATGGGAGACGTAACCGGGCTGTATGTGTGTTGAACATGGAGGTGCCGTCCGTTCGGCACTAGGATCTCCGGTGATTTGGATCACGACGAGTACGACTCCTTCAACCCCATTCTCTTGAACACTTCCGCTTAGCGATCTACAAGGGTATGTAGATGCACTCTCCTTCCCCTCGTTGCTGGTTTCTCCATAGATAGATCTTGGTGACACGTAGGAAAATTTTGAATTTCTGCTACGTTCCCCAATAGTGGTATCAGAGCCAGGTCTATGCGTAGTTACTATGCATGAGTAGAACACAAAGTAGTTGTGGGCGTCGATATTGTCAATTATCTTGCCGTTACTAGTCTTATCTTGATTCGGCGGCATCATGGGATGAAGCGGCCCGGACCAACCTTACATGTACGCTTACGTGAGACCGGTTCCACCGACTGACATGCACTAGTTGCATAAGGTGGCTGGTGGGTGTCTGTCTCTCCCACTTTAGTCGGATCGGATTCGATGAACAGGGTCCTTATGAAGGGTAAATAGAAATTGGCAATTCACGTTGTGGTTTTGGCGTAGGTAAGAAACATTCTTGCTAGCAACCTATAGCAGCCACGTAAAAACTTGCAACAACAATTAGAGGACGTCTAACTTGTTTTTGCAGCATATGCCTTGTGATGTGATATGGCCAAAAGGATGTGATGAATGATATATGTGATGTATGAGATTGATCATGTTCTTGTAATAGGAATCACGACTTGCATGTCGATGAGTATGACAACCGGCAGGAGCCATAGGAGTTGTCTTAATTTATTTATGACCTGCGTGTCAACATAAACGTCATGTAATTACTTTACTGTATTGCTAAAGCGTTAGCCATAGTAGTAGAAGTAATAGATGACGAGACAACTTCAAGAAGACACGATGATGGAGATCATGATGATGGAGATCATGGTGTCATGCCGGTGACAACGATGATCATGGAGCCCCGAAGATGGAGATCAAGAGGAGCAAAATGATATTGGCCATATCATGTCACTATTTGATTCCATGTGATGTTTATCATGTTTTACATCTTATTTTCTTAGAACGACGGTATCTTAAATAAGATGATCCCTCACTAAAATTTCAAGAAAGGTGTTCCCCCTAACTGTGCACCATTGCGAAGGTTCGTTGTTTCGAAGCACCATGTGATGATCGGCTGTGATAGATTCTAACGTTCGAATACAATGGGTGTTGACGAGCCTAGCATGTACAGACATGGCCTCGGGACACATGCGAAACACTTAGGTTGACTTGACGAGCCTAGCATGTACAGACATGGCCTCGGAACAGGGAAGACCGAAAGGTCGAACATGAGTCGTATAGAAGATACGATCAACATGAAGATGTTCACCGATGATGACTAGTCCGTCTCACGTGATGATCGGACACGGCCTAGTTGACTCGGATCATGTAATCACTTAGATGACTAGAGGGATGTCTATCTGAGTGGGAGTTCATAAGATGAACTTAATTATCTTGAACATAGTCAAAAGGTCTTCGCAAATTATGTCGTAGCTCGCGCTTCAGTTCTACTGTTTAGAATGTTCCTAGAGAAAATTTAGTTGAAAGATGATAGTAGCAATTATGCGGACTAGGTCCGTAAACTGAGGATTGTCCTCATTGCTTCATAGAAGGCTTATGTCCTTAATGCACCGCTCAGTGTGCTGAGCCTCGAATGTCGTCTGTGGATGTTGTGAACATCTGACATACACATTTTGATAACTACGTGATAGTTCAGTTAAACGGTTTAGAGTTGAGGTACCGAAGACGTTTTGAAACGTCGCGAAACATATGAGATGTTTTGAGGGCTGAAATTGGGATTTCAGGCTCGTGCCCACGTCAAGAGGTATAAGACCTCCGACGATTTTCTTAGCCTGCAAACTAAGGGAGAAAATCTCAATTGTTGAGCTTGTGCTCAGATTGTCTGAGTACAACAATCATTTGAATCGAGTGGGAGTTGATCTTCCAGATGAGATAGTGATGTTTCTCCGAAGTCATTACCACCAAGCTGCTAGAGCTTCATGATGAACTATAATATATCAGGGACATATATGATGATCCTTGATATATTCGCGATGTTTGACACCACAAAAGTAGAAATCAAGAAGGAGCATCAATTGTTGATGGTTGGTGAAACCACTAGTTTCAAGAAGGGCAAGGGCAAAAAGGGATACTTCATGAAACGGCAAATCAGCTGCTGCTCTAGTGAAGAAACCCAAGGTTGAACCCAAACCCGAGACTAAGTGCTTTTGTAATAAGGGGAATAGCCACTGGAGCAGAATTACCCTAGATACTTGGTAGATGAGAAGGCTGGCAAGGTCGATAGAAGTATATTGGATATACATTGTGTTAATGTGTACTTTACTAGTACTCCTAGTAGCACCATGGTATTAGATACCTGTTCGGTTGCTAAATGTTAGTAAACTCGAAATAAAAGGATGCGGAGTAAACGAGACTAGCTAAAGGTGAGCTGGCAATATGTGTTGGAAGTTTTTCCAAGCTTGATGTGATCAAGCATCGCACGCTCCCTCTACCATCGAGATTGGTGTTTGCGTTGAGCATAGACATGATTGGATTATGTCTATCGCAATACGGTTATTCATTTAAGGAGAATAATGGTTACTCTGTTTATTTGAATAATACCTTCAATGGTCTTGCACCTAAAATGAATGGTTTATTGAATCTCGATCGTAGTGATACACATGTTCATGCCAAAAGATATAAGATAGTAATGATAGTACCACCTACTTGTGGCACTGCCACGTAAGTCATATCGGTATAAAACGCATGAAGAAGCTCCATGTTGATGGATCTTTGGGCTCACTCGTTTTGAAAAGTTTGAGACATGCGAACCATGTCTATTGGTGTATATGCATGAAGAAACTCCATGCAAATGGACCGTTTGGACTCACTTGATTTCGAATCACTTGAGACATGCAAATCATACTACATGGGCAAGATGACTGAAAGCCTCGTTTTCAGTAAAATGGAACTAGAAAGCAACTTGTTGGAAGTAATACATTTTGATGTGTGCAGTCCAATGAGTGCTGAGGCGTGTAGTGGATATCGTTATGTTCTTACTTCACAGATGATTTGAGTAGATGTTGAGTATATTTACTTGATGAATCACGAGTTTGAATTATTGAAAGGTTCAAGTAATTTCAGGGTGAAGTAGAAAGATCGTTGTGACAAGAGGATAAAATATCTATGATATGATCATAGAGATGAATATCTGAATTACGAGTTTGGCACAGAATTAAGACATTGTGGAAATTGTTTCACAACTAATACAGCCTGAAACACCATAGTATGATGGTGTGTCCGAACATCATAACTGCACCCTATTGGATATGATGCATACCATGATGTCTCTTATCGAATTACCACGATAGTTTATGGGTTAGGCATTAGAGACAACCACATTCACGTTAAATAGGGCACCACGTAATTCCGATGAGATGACACTGTATGAACTATGGTTTAGAGAAACCTAAGCTGTCATTTCTTAAAAGTTTGGGGCTGCGACGCTTATGTGAAAAAGTTTTAGGCTGATAAGCTCGAACCCAAAGCGGATAAATGCATCTTCATAGGACACCCAAAACAGTTGGGTATACCTCCTGTCTCAGGTCCGAAAGCAATAAGGGATTGTTTCTAGAATCGGGTCCTTTCTCGAGGAAAAAGTTTCTCTCGAAAGAATTGAGTGGGAGGATGGTGGAGACTTGATGAGGTTATTGAACTGTCTCTTCAACTAGTGTGTGGCAGGGCACAGGGAGTTGTTCCTGTGGCACCTACACCAATTGAAGTGGAAGCTTATGATAGTGATCATGAAACTTCAGATCAAGTCACTACCAAACCTCGTGGGATGACAAGGATGCGTACTACTTCAGAGTGGTACGTAATCCTGTCTTGGAAGTCATGTTGCTAGACAACAATGAACCTACGAGCTATGGAGAAGCGATGGTGGGCCTGGATTCCAAAATGGCTCGAGGCCATATAATCCGAGAGAGGATCCATATATGAAAACAAAGTGTAGACTTTGGAAGAACTACTTGATGGTCGTAAGGCTGTTAGGTACATATGGATTTTTAAAAGGAAGACGGACAATGATGGTAAGTATCACCATTAAGAAAGCTCGACTTGTCGTTAAGATGTTTTTTCCGACAAGTTCAAGGAGTTGACTATGATGAGAATTTCTCACCCATAGCGATGCTTAAGTCCGTCGGAATCATGTTAGCATTAGCTGTATTTTTCGATTATGAAATCTTACAGATGGATGTCAAAACAAGTTTTCTTACCAAGTTTTCGTAAGAAAAGTTATATGTAATACAATAGAAGGTTTTGCCAATCCTGAAAGATGCTAACAAGTATGCAAAGCTCCAGCAATCCTTCTAAGGACTGGAGTAAGCATCTCGGAGTTGGAATGTATGCTTTGATGAGATGATCAAATATTTTGGGTGTATGCAAAGTTTATGAGAAACTTGTATTTCCAAAGAAGTAAGTGGGAGCACTATAGAATTTCTGATGAATATATGTTGTTGACATATTGTTGATCAGAAATGACATAGAATTTCTGGAAAGCATATAGGGTTATTTGGAAAGTGTTTTTCAATGGAAAGCCTGGATTAAGCTACTTGAACATTGAGCATCAAGATCTATAAGGATAGATCAAAACACTTAATGGTACTTTCAAATGAGAACATACCTTGACATGATCTTGAAGGTGTTCAAGAAGGATCAGTCAAAGAAGGAGTTCTTGCCTGAGTTGTAAGGTATGAAGTTAAGACTTAAAGCACGACCACGGCAGAAGAAAGAGGAAGGACGAAGGTCGTCCCCTATGCTTTTGTCATAGGCTCTATACGGTGTGCCATGCTGAGTACCGCACCTGATGTGTGCCTTGCCAAATATCTGGCAAGAGGGTACAAAGGTAACCTAGGAGTAGATCACCAGATAGCGGTCTAAATTATCCTTAGAGGAATAAGGATATGTTTCTCGGTTATGGAGGTGATAAAGAGTTCGACGTAAAGAGTTACATCGATGCAAGCTTAACACCTATCCGGATAGCTCTGAGTAGAGATACCGGATACGTATAATGGAGGAACAATTTAGAATAGCTCCAAGTAGAACAGTTATTTGAAATGGCTCCAAATGTAGCGTAGTAGTTGCATCTACAAGATGACATAGAAATTTGCGAAGTACATACGGATCTGAATGTTGAAGACCCGTTGACTGAACCCTCTCTCACAAGCATAACATGATCAAACCCAGAACTCTTTGGGTGTTAGTCACATGGGGATGTGACCTTGAGTGTTAATCACATATCGATGTGAACTGGATTATTGACTCTAGTGCAAGTGGGAGACTGTTGGAAATATGCCCTAGAGGCAATAATAAATTGGTTATTATTATATTTCCTTGTTCATGATAATCGTTTATTATCCATGCTAGAATTGTATTGATAGGAAACTCAGATACATGTGTGGATACATAGACAACACCATGTCCCTAGTAAGCCTCTAGTTGACTGGCTCGTTGATCAATAGATGGTTACGGTTTCCTGACCATGGACATTGGATGTCGTTGATAACGGGATCACATCATTAGGAGAATGATGTGATGGACAAGACCCAATCCTAAGCCTAGCACAAAGATCGTGTAGTTCGTATGCTAAAGCTTTTCTAATGTCAAGTATCATTTCCTTAGACCATGAGATTGTGCAACTCCCGGATACCGTAGGAATACTTTGGGTGTGCCAAACGCCACAACGTAACTGGGTGGCTATAAAGGTGCACTACGGGTATCTCTGAAAGTGTCTGTTCGGTTGGCACGAATCGAGACTGGGATTTGTCACTCCGTGTAAACGGAGAGGTACCTCTGGGTCCACTCGGTAGGACATCATCATAATGTGCACAATGTGACCAAGGAGTTGATCACAGGATGATGTGTTACGGAACGAGTAAAGAGACTTGCCGGTAACGAGATTGAACAAGGTATCGGGATACCGACGATCGAATCTCGGGCAAGTATCGTACTGCTAGACAAAGGGAATTGTATACGGGATTGATTAAGTCCTTGACATCGTGGTTCATCCAATGAGATCATTGTGGAACATGTGGGAGCCAACATGGGTATCCAGATCCCGCTGTTGGTTATTGACCGGAGAGTTATCTCGGTCATGTCTGCATGGTTCCTGAACCCGTAGGGTCTACACACTTAAGGTTCGATGACGCTAGGGTTATAAGGAATAGATATACGTGGTTACCGAATGCTGTTCGGAGTCCTGGATGAGATCCCAGACGTCACGAGGAGTTCCGGAATGGTCCGGAGGTAAATATTTATATATGGGAAGTCCTGTTTTGGTCACCGGAAAAGTTTTGGGGTTTATCAGTAACGTACCGGGACCACCGGGAGGGTCCCGGGGGTCCACCAAGTGGGGCCACAAGCCCCGGAGGGCTGCATGGGCCAAGTGTGGGAGGGGACCAGCCCCAGGTGGGCTGGTGCACCCCCCCACAAGGGCCCAAGGCGCCTAAGGGGAGGAGGGGGGCAAACCCTAAGGGCGGATGGGCCTTAGGGCCCATGCCTAGTGCGCCTCCCTCTCCCCCTCCACTTGGCCGTCACCAGATGGGATCTGGGCTAGCCGCCGCCCCTAGGGTGGAACCCTAGGTGGGGGCGCAGCCCCCTCCCTCTCCCCTATATATAGTTGAGGTCTTTGGGGCTGCCGACACAGGAGGTTCTGACCTCTCCCTGGCGCAGCCCTACCTCTCTTTCTCCTCATATCTCGCGGTGCTTGGCGAAGCCTTGCTGGATCACCACGCTCCTCCACCACCACCACCACGCCATTGTGCTGCTGCTGGATGGAGTCTTCCTCAACCTCTCCCTCTGTCCTTGCTGGATCAAGGCATGGGAGACGTCACCGGGCTGTACGTGTGTTGAACACGGAGGTGTCGTCCGTTCGGCACTAGGATCTCCGGTGATTTGTATCACTACGAGTACGACTCCTTCAACCCCGTTCTCTTGAATGCTTCCGCTTAGCGATCTACAAGGGTATGTAGATGCACTCTCCTTCCCCTCATTGCTAGTTTCTCCATAGATAGATCTTGGTGACACGTAGGAAAATTTTGAATTTCTGCTACGTTCCCCAACAAGCACCCGAGGATACTTAATCAACCCTCGGGCCAATGCTCCTCATGAGTCTTGGTCCAAACTAGAGCACTGTGCTGGGCCGCCCCAAGGCAACATGGGTTATTTTGGCACCTGTACGCATCGCTCATCCGTCGTGTCCTAAGACAAGATACGCGCGGCTACTATTAGGGTGTTGGCATGTCGGGAGGTCTTGCTGGATTTGTTTTACCATTGTCGAAATGTCTTGTGCACCAGGATTCTGAATTTGATCGGAGGGTCCCGAGATGGAGGATTGTCTCCGCGGATCGTGAGCCTGTCATGGGCTAAGTTGGAACACCCCTGCAGTGTTTGAACTTTTGAGAGCCGTGCCCGTGATTATGTGGCAGATGGGAATTTGTTAACATCCGGTTGTAGTGGACTTGAACTAACTAAATTTAAAATACATCAACCACGTGCGTAACTGTGACTGTCTCTTTTCGGGTGCGTTCGAGAAGAGAACACGGTGGGTTTATGTTTGAACGTAAGTAGTCCAGGTTCATTTCTTGATTTTGTGATTGTTGCGTAGTTTCTAACCATATTCTTGTACTCGTAAGTTAGCCACCATACAATGCTTAGTGCTGCTGCAACCTCACCACTTATCCATTCCATACCCATTAAGCTTTGCTAGTCTTGATTGCCATGGTAATGGGATTCTTGAGTCCTCGTGGCTCACAAATTACTACAACAATAGTTGCAGGTATACATAATGCGATGATCATGATGTGAGAGCGATGTTTACTTGTTTTGTAGTTCTTCTACTCTTCTTCGTTGATTGAGGCATAGGTTCCTGGTCGGCATCCTAGGCTAGCAGGGTGGATGTCATTTGAGTTTTTGTTTGTGTTCCATCTGTAGTCGTATGTTGTTCTCATGTATGATGTTTGTTGTATTCATGTGGCATTTGTATGCCTTGTATGCATCTCCAACTATTATGTAATGGTAAGATGTAATGATATCCACCTTGCAAAACCGTTTCAATATGCAGCTCTATCCTTGGTGGGACCTTCGAGTTCCTCTCGGATAGGATCGCATATTGGGTTTGACAGTTGCTCTTCACTCGGAGTGTTTTGTAAATTAAGCGAGTACGAGAAGCTAAGTCCTCGAGTGAGAGGGTTGCTCGTCACTCAGAGTATGTTTTGAAACTTAGGCGAGTACGGGATCCCAGCTAAGCCCCCGAGTGAGAGGGCTGCTCTTTACTCGGAGTGTTTTTGAAACTTAGGCGAGTACGGGATCAGAGCTAAGCACCCGAGTGAGAGGGTTGCTCTTCACTCGGAGCAGTTTTGAAAGTTAGGCGAATCTAGTTCGCAGCTAAGAGCTTGAGTGACAGGGTTGCTCGTCACTCGGAGTATGTTTTGAAACTTAGGCAAATCTGGTTCGCAGCTAAGCCCCCGAGTGAGAGGGTTTCTCTTCACTCTGAGTGTTTTTAAACTTAGGCGAATCTGGTTCGTAGCTAAGCCCCCGAGTGAAGGGTTGATCTTCACTCGGATTGTTTTTTGGAACTTAAGCGAATCTTGTTCAAAGCTAAGCCCCCGAGTGAGAGGGTTGCTCTTCACTCGGAGTGTTTTTCAAACTTAGGCGAATCTGGTTCGCAGCTAAGCCCCTGACTAAGAGGGTTGCTCTTCACTCGGAGTGTTTTTTGAAACTTAGGCGAATCTTGTTCGGAGCTACGTCCCCGAGTGAGAGGGTTGCTCTTCACTTGGAGTGTTTTTGAAACTTAGGCGAATCTGTTTCGCAGATAAGCCCTCGAGTGAGAGGGTTGCTTTTCACTCGGAGTGTTTTTTGAAACTTTGGCGAATCTGGTTCGTAGCTAAGCCACCCACTAGGGGATTTGGACACATGTTTATGTGAAGACAAACATTATGAAACTGCGGGAATCATGTCTTTGATAAATAGTTGGAAAAGTATTTTTATTACACCTCGACGATCCGAGTGTTTCAGGCATAAAAACGGCGGAGCAGATCTGCGTTCCAAGAGCACGGTTCGTCTTCTTTCTTGGCTATGTTGTACAGGTGATACGCCCCATTGTGTAGCACCTTGGTGACAATGAAGGGACCTTCCCAAGCCGATACAAGCTTGTGGGGCCGTTTCTGGGGCACTCGGAGCACAAGATCTCCTTCCTGAAATGCTCCACCTCTGACATTTCGAGCGTGGAATCGACACAGGTCTTGCTGATAGATGGTCGACCGGATAAGAGCCATCTCTCGTTCTTCCTCTGGTATATCAGCGGCGTCCCGTCACGCTCGCTCTTCCTCGGCTTCTGAGAAGAGTTCCACTCGGGGAGCATTGTGCAATAAATCACTAGGAAGCACGGCTTCAGCCCCGTACACCATGAAAAAAGGGGTTCGATCAGTCGACCGATTAGGAGTCGTCCTCAATCCCCATAGAACAGATGGCAACTTAGTCACCCAGGCTCCAGCTGCATGGTTGAGGTCGTGCATCAATCGAGGTTTCAGCCCTTGCAGGATCAAAACATTTGCCCTTTTAGATTGCCCATTTGATTGCGGGTGTGCAACGGATGTGTAGTCGACCCGAGTGCCTTGGGAAGTGTAGAATGCTCTGAACTCATCGGAATCAAAGTTTGAGCCATTGTTTGTGATGATCCTGTGCGGAACTCCATATCCGAATATTAACTCTCTGAAGAAACTGATGGTTGTGCTTGGGTCAAGGTTCTTGATGGATTTTGTTTCAATCCACTTAATGAACTTGTCGACTGCCACGAGCAGATGGGTGATGCCACTTTTGCCAGTCCTCAGGGGCCCAACCATGTCTAGTCCCCAAACAGCTAATGGCCAGATGAGTGAAATAGTCTTCAATGCCGATCCAGGCTTGTGGGACATGTTCGACTAAAACTGGCAACCTTCGCACTTCTCGACTATATCTTTAGCCATTTCATTTGCTCGCGGCCAGTAGAATCCTGCTCGGTATGCTTTGGCCACGATGGTCCGAGAGGACGCGTGGTGACCACAGGTCCCCGAGTGCATCTCATTTAACATAAAAGTCAACCTTCTTCTAGAGATATACATCGCTGACCTACTCCAGTAACACTCTCTCTGGAAGCTGTCCACCTATTACCGTGAAGGCTTTGGATCTGCAAACTATCTCGCGGGCCTCATACTCATCCTCTAGGAGCTCATGCCTGAGCAGATATGCAATATATGGCACTGTCCAGTAAGGAGTGATTACTAGAACCTCCATGATTAAGTTGACTACTACTAGTACTTTGCCTTCCATTGGATTGGTAGCACTTATTGGTTGTAGGGGCTCTTCTGTAAAGGGATCTTCTTGCACTGATGGGGTATGGAGATGAACTAAGAACACATTACTTGGAATAGGCTTCTGAGTGGAACCTATTTTCGCCAGGTCATCAGCAGCCTGATTCTTTCATCGAGGAACGTCGTGGAGCTCTAATCCTTTAAACTTCTTCTCCAACATCCTTACTACATTGCAATATCCAGACATGGAGGGGCTCCGGGCATCCCATTCTTTCATCACTTGATTGACCACCAAATCTGAGTCGGCATATACCATCAGGTGACAGACGCCGAGTGAAATGGCCATACGCAACCCGTACAGAAATGATTCGTATTCAGCTTCATTGTTGGAGGAATCAAAGTGAACATAACTGAGCTTGTCACCTCTTGGGGATACTAGGACCACTCCAGCACCAGAGCCATTCACTACAAAAAGAGACACATTCGTGACATTTTGGGCCGAACAAATTTTTTTGTCATGCTTATGACACTTCTATGACGATAATTGTGACAAAACCCGGTATCATCATAGATGTGGTGGGCTCCTACTTCAATGACAAAATCATGACAGAAAATGGGCTTTCCGTCATGACAAAAAATCATGACGGAAAAAACCATGGTAGAAGCGAGGGCGAGGAAAATATCGGGGACTTCCCAGTTACGGTGGGTGGTCGGGGGTTGAGCGATGCTCGTTTTTCTCGTGCGTACGCGCATGGGTGCGAGGCATTGGGCTCTAACTGAACCTAAGCGAATGCACTGCAGGCTATGCATTACTGAACCCAAGCGATTGATCGATGGCTGTTAACTGAACCCGATTGAGCGATTCCTTCGCTACTGCTGCTAACTGAAGCCGGTCGATGTTGCCCCTGGATGAACAATGAGCATTGTTGGGGAGTTGGATGAACATTTCCCGGTGGGGGGTTGGATGAACAGGACCCCGTGGTAGTAGAGGCCGTTGCCGCTGGATGAACATGACCCCGATCGAGCCGGTTGGGGGTGGATGAACCGGACCCCGTGGAGGGTTGGAAGAATAGTAGCTCGTGGAAGGCTGGTTGAACAGGACCCCATGGAGAGGGCTAGTTGAACAGTAGCCGGTGGAGGAGCGGTGGAGGCTGGATGAATAGGAGCCCGTGGATGAACATTCGGAGGTGGAGGCTGGAGAGGTCGGCGGTGGATGAACAGTAGCCAGTGGAGGCAGTCGATGGTGAAGATGAACAGTATCCCGTCGAGTCCCTTTTGCGGTACGCCACACCCCTCCCAATAAACAGGACCCCCGTTTCAACCGTTGTGCTCCAAAACAAGTCTATTTCCTACGTTTTGCGGTACGCCACACCCCTCCTGATCAACAGGACCCCATTTCGACCGTAGGAGGACCAAGAGAAGTCCGTTTCCTCCGTTTTGCAGTATGCCAGACCCCTCCCTATGAACAGGATCCTGTTTCGACCGTGGTTGGTCGAACGCAAGGCCGTTTCCTCCGTTCTGCGGTACGCTAGGCCACATTTTGATTGGTTGTTCCGTTCAAGACGGTTGGCTTCCGATGAACACAACGTATTCCGTTGCCTCCCGATGAACACGGCGCATTCCGTTGCCTCCCCATGAACACGATGACAAAGTTTCTCTGTTCCTACCCAGCCATGTACACGAGCCCTGGCCGTACGTATGCGCAAGTAGGCGTTCGAGATCCCGCCCGTATGTACGTACGTGGCCGTATTTACTTTCTTGCACCCTGGCCGCTGTACATACATGTACACAATATTAACGGGACTATGTGACATGCTACGTGCGCGCCTCTACTACGACATGTGCGCGCCTCTACTACGACACGTGCGCGCCTCTACTACGACATGTGCCCTTCATTACACGGCCACGGTTCATCCCTGCAGTCTGCAGATAGACCAATCGACCAGTATGTACATACACGTTCGCGACCAGAATGACAATGCTACGTATGCTTCGACTAGGTGGGTCCCGACTTTTAGGAACTTCCTTGTGTGCGAGCATGTAGCTGGTGGGTCCCAACAGTCAGGGGGCGAATCATTTTTTTGCCATAATATGGATGCACTTCCTTGCGTGAGGAGATGTAGCTGGTGGGTCCCAGCAGTCAGGTGGAAATGTTTTTTTGCAAAATACGGTGGCCCGTCTGTTGGGTCCCTGTTGTCAGGTGGAGGAATCATTAGTTTCCGCGTAATAACGAGGCACTTCCTTGCTGCTGCCGTGGACCCAGCTGTCAGCCTCTCCATATACAGTACTCTTCCGATGGAAGTCGTTCCTTGACCACGGTGACCACGCCGCACCGAGAGCACAAGGGCGGTGGAAGACGGTGAGGCCTTGGAATGGGACGACACGGAGCTAGGGAAGACGCGACAGTGGAAGCCTGGAGTACGAGGGTTCACTGGTTCGGCTGTGGTGTGAGGCTGCCATCGCTGCAGAATAACAGGGGGTGTGGGTTAGTGGATGGCCTGGCTAGCGGTGGGAGTAGTAGGGGGCGGTGAGACCTCCACGGCATCACAGCCGGCCACGGGAGGCAGGAGCACACGTCACGACCGGCGCTGGTTTGGGCGGCCGGAGCAAGAAGACCAGAGGTGGAAGAAGCACTACGGGCCGTTGGATGGACATCGTATGGTCACTGGAGCTAGAATCGTTCATATTGACTAAGTTGACAAAGCCCTCCATCCGCGTCAACTTAGTAGGCCCACAAGTTAGCCTCCGATATGGTGGGTCCCAGCTAGCAGGAGGAGTATTCAATTTTTTGTGGATAATAAGGAAGCACTTCCTTGTGTGCGAAGATATAGCTTGTGGGTCTGAGTTGACAGCAGCTGGAACGTTTTTTCACGAAATACAGAGGCCCTTCCGGTGGGTCCCAGATGTCAGGTGGAGGAATCATTATTTTGCACGTAATAAGGAGGAATTTCCTTGTGTTCGGCCATGGACCCAACTGTCAGCCTCTCCACATACAGTCCACTTCCAATGGATGTCGTCCGTTGACCATGTTGACCATGCCACGCCGAGAGCACCAGGGCGGTGGACGACCGCGAGGCCTACGAAGGGAATGACATGGAGGCGGGGAAGACACGGCAGTGGATTCCCACACGGTGGGGAGTACGAGGGTTGACTTGTTCGGTTGCCGTCGCCGGAAAATAACAGGAGGTGTGGGTGAGTAGAGGGATAGACAGGCTAGGGATGCGAGTATGGTGGGGCCGTGAGGCCTGGCCGGCAGCACAGCCGGCCATGGGAGGCGGGAGCAGGTGGTTCCGCCGGTGCTGGTTTGGGCCGCTAGAGCAAGATCAGAGGCTAAAGAAGCACGATTGCCGTTAGATTGACATCTAACGGTCTGACGCTGGTAGAGTCGATTGTTAACTAAGTTAATTTTTCGAGAAACCTTGTGTACGCATTAACTTAGTAGGCCTATAAGTCAGCCTTCAAATCTGTGGCACACAACATAGAGCCTATTTGCTATTTTTTAATAATTTGAAGCCCATTTTCAAATTCTTAAGTAATTTATTACAACCCATTTTCTGCCCAGGACCACGGTCAAAAAGTTCAACCTTATTTTGCATATTTCGGTGGAGTCCGAACTGTTGTAATCCCAAAATTATAAACATTTTTTAAGAATTTATTGATTTGCCAAAAAATCGTTTTGTTTCTGTAAGCAAATAACACGTGGGACGATTGAGTTGGTTTAAGGGAAAACCAGTAGTAAAAAATCAGCGCTGGGAGGGAAAGCAACAACAAAAATAAGGATGTAAATATGAAAAGGGAACTTTATGTATTTTTAATATAATGATACATGTAGATGAACTAGTAAAACTATAGGTAGAGATTAGAAAACGGATGTAGGACATGGCGTTTCAAGAGGAAAATAGATCTGGGCTGTGTGTTTGATTCAGTAAAAAAACTGCCTGCGGATGTTGTCAGACAAAATATAACTAATGCTGGCGGGCCAGAGGCCAGTAGATACCTGCTAGATGTTGGTGCCCTGTTGTCGTCATGGGCCGGGCCTGTTAAAAACAAAACCAAGTCTGGGCAGTCTACAACCCAGTTGAAACTTGCTTGACCTGAAAAAACAATATACCTGCACAATAAATGAGAGAATTCTGCAAGTAAAGACTGATAACTGGGAAGTTGCAGGTATATTATTTTTTCATCGTGATAATCAGTGCATGCACTTGTTTTGAAAAATTTGGAGAACTGGTAATTCGAACGGCAGGTACTTATGCTACCCATTAAATAAAAACCAGGTGCCTGAAAATTCGTTTTAAAACAAATGATTTGGCTTTATATCCACATCGACCCTCGGCATGATGGTTGGAAGCAAATGCCAAGTTCGTACCGAAAGATCGTTAACAACAATACCAACTTGCGAACGACAAGGTAGTACAAGTACAAATGCCAAACTAACATATAATCGTTTTACTCCTGGCCCTAGTGTTCATCTAGTAGAACATCTTGTAGAGGACCAGCTCCCGCTCCTTCTCTTGCTCCGGGTCCCCGAGGTGGTACTGGTGCATCACCCAGCTAGTCCTCTGCTGGTCAAAGTTCTTGTTGGTATGCAACACCAGAACCTTTTTGCTGCCCATCTACCGGCCGTTGACCATCATCGGCAGGGTATTGCTGGTCTTGTGCCACATCGCGTGCGTGCCGCACTCCGACTATATCTTACAATGTGTCCATGTGCCCCTTTTGAATGCCCTGTAATTGAGCTGGAAGAAATACTTGCTTAGGCCACTCAGTGCGATACATGCAGCATTGTCGAATACAGGTTCTAGTGTACGTAGTTGGCATTTTCATAACATCTTTGGCATGTTGCAGTCACTTGTTTCATTTTTTATTAATAGTCAAATTGTAATTGCTTCACTAGGTCTGCGTCTAAAAAGAAAAATAGAGCTATAAACAAAGAATATGTTTGTGCAAGTAGACGGCTGATCGGCGTCTTACCTGGAAGTTTCTCAGGATGGGTGTAGCATATGCTATGCTTGCTGTCGATGGTTGGTATGAACAAATCGATGAGAGGGTGAGATCTCGCGCTGTCAGCACTCACTTTGGCCTCAAGGTTCTTGATCAGCTCCTGATCCGTGGGATCGAACTTGACGCCAGCCGGCAGCACTGGCCAATCCTTCTTGTACTTGCATCGGTTAATTCCAGTTATATGGTACTCAATGTATGATCAATCGACTATTTTAAGTGAATGATGAAAGATTTGGACAGATAAGTGGTACTCCAAATATGAAATCCACAATACCCGAACACACCGTCGGGATTCTTGTGTCATCTCATGCACAGCGTGTTGTCACGTCAATTCAATGTGTGGACATGATGAATAATTTGACTAACGTATACTAGTACTGCTACTGTACTACTTACAAGTTGTATTTAGTGTCACATTTTAACCATAGGTTTAACTAACAAGTACACACTTGAAGCCTAATTAATATATATATTCTGTTACCCCTCGGCCCTATATGAAGCGACGCGCGCGACACCATCTCTCCGCTCCCCTCTCCCCGACCCAACCCACCAGCTCGAACCAGCCCGATCGAAAAGAAAAAAAATAGCTAGCTCCATCCTTCCTGATCCCCATATCCTCCTACAGTGCGCCACCACAACCTGCCCACCGCCACCCAACCCCTCGCACCGTCGCCTCGCGCCACCACCCATGCCCCGCCGCCGTGTGCCGCCGCCCCCTGCCCCGTCATCGTGCACTGCAACCCCGCGGCCCGTGCCCCCAGCCCCTTACCTAACCTCCCACATCCTGCTACCCACGCGCCCGTGCCCCCCATCCCCGGCGCCAGCCAGCCCTGACGACCCTGACCCAGGCGCCCCCAAGCCCAGCACCCCAACTTCGGCAGCCCCAAACCTCGGTGACCCAAAGCCCTACGCCCCCAATCCTGGAGAAGCGCCCGCGCCGGCGACTTGCTCTGCGCCCCGACCCCATTTCCGGTGTCGCGCTCCACACCCTCAGAGCGCAAGCTGTTCACCTCCGCCAACGATGTCCATTCACCACCACCCCTAGGCCGTTCACCTCCACCACCCCAGGCCATTCTCCTCCGCCACGTATGTCCGTTCACCGACGCCCCAAGAATCCCAGCTGAGCTCGTCCGCAACCCCGGCCCTCTTTGCGGCCACCCAGGTCCACATTGTGGGGCCATCGTGTTCTCTTCACCGCCACTCAGGTTCGACGAGCCGCCGTAGGTAGGATCCTCTGCGTGCTAGCCTCGGTGTTGGCCCTACATGATGGCACGACATCGTTCACTGCTTCCACCATGGGTCGTTCAATGACACAACGTCGATTCGTTCGACACCGCAGCTCAGGAGTTTCCCTCCTTTCCCAACCTCCACTGTGCTCCAGCTAAGGTCTCTCATGTTCTCCTCTCTCCCGTAACCTCTGTCTCTTCTTTCGCTTGAATTCCTGCTAATGTTAGTTGTAGCTTGAATTCCTGAAATATTAATGTATTTTTACTCTGCTTGCAAATGCGTGAAATGCTGCTGGTGCTTCCCTATGCGTGACGATTCTGATTGTTTAGCACAAAGGGGGGCAAGTACTTGTTATAATGCTTGACACCAATCTACTATCGGAAGTTAGAGAAAGAATAGTAGCAAGTCCAAGCTCTCTTTGAGTGGAGGTACATAACCAATTCAAATGCTTGTTTTGGTTATGTTTAAGGAAACTCATAATTTTTATCTTTGTCCACTGTTAGCTATGTAAAACAACTCAATAAAATTTCACTTTTCAATGCTTTAATAGTTCAATTGGTAAAAACAGTAGGTGTTCATTCTACAAAAAAACACTGACTTTTATATGTGTAAAGAAAGAAATGGAAATATGTAAGTTCATACAGGGACATATATATGCTAAACTTGCGTCCAACACACGAGCATTTGCGTCCACCAGTAAGGGGCATTTGCATCCCGCACATCAGCTACATGCTCAACAGTTGCACACTGCCGCCATGGACATGCACAAATGATATTAAGTAGAAGTTTGTTAGTTCAGTTTTTTTATTGATTTACCTTGTTTAAGTAGTAGTGCAGCAATAAAAGGTGTAGTTGTACTGAGTTTTAGTTGCTATATGGGGAACCCAGTGTCCATTTATTTTGGTTTACAGTTCAGCTTGTCTATTCTTTTCAGTTTGTATGCTTTATTGTGCATAATCTTGAGGAAATCCCCAAAAATCATGTGTGCACTCAAGGTAATTAAGTGGCTTTGTCAATTCTGACAGTCCATCCCAGACTAAGCAAAATAGTACATGTTAGTCTTGGTTTGTGGTTAGACATGAAATCTGGTTTCATAGATTCTTCTAGTCAAACTGGAAATACCATGTTTTAGGTAATCCTACTAGTTCAGTGCTAGTACTTCTATTTTATGTTTATCTTACAAGTGGAAAATGTTAAGGCTGGTCATGTTGCCAATTTTTCATAGATTTCCTAAGTAGCCTGAGACCCATCCTGTCCTCTATACAGATTCAGAGTTTAACACGTCAATGGAAATTTGTTCTCAAAACTGAAATTGTTCCGCATGTGCTGATAGACTAGTTGTTAATTATTGGAGTGTTTCGTTCTTGCAGAATAAAAATATGATCTATGCATTGCTTCTTGGCCCAGCTGAGAGAACACTCATGTTAAAAAGTATAAAGCAGTTCTGAAGCAATTCCCAGTGTCTTTTAAGGCATTCATAGTTAAAAAAAGCAACGACAACCTCCTCCGTTTGAGTTGAGCACTGGTCATCGTCCAAGTTGAGCAGTAGGTGCCGTCCAAGTTCAAAGAGGGTTGTATACAAGTACAAAAGTTTCTTTCAGTGAGAAAAAATGCAGGCTTTTGATAAATATTCTCTATGATTCAATTGTTCATCCTTAGACCTTGGCAAAATTCAGTCTATTTTTCTATGATGGAGGTACACATGAAGTCATGTGCAATGGCTATCCCCCTTGTGCTTCTAAGATTCATATTTTGTTTCTTCAAGTGTGTTGTGTGCCAATCTGGTATGTAAAACAAAGTAAAAAAGTGAAAGTGTCACTAAAGACACTTGGAAGTACAAATGTAAAAAATAAATAAGTTCTGATTCTCGTCAGGTAGGAAGTTTTGGAGAAGAAAACATAAGTTTTGGAAAGAAGGAATGGTAAAAATGTAAGTCTGTTCAAGTATATAAACCATAAAGGTACGATGGTGATGACATTAACAGTAACGATAAGGATGATAAAGAAAATTAAAAACTAAAACTAAAAGAACATCAAGTGATTATTTTTTGAGAAGTACAAACTCTCTACTACCATCAGTACCATAAATTAAAAATTAATAAATCGGAAAATTCAAATGGGAAAAGTTCAAGTCGCAAAATGCGAGAAGTCCAAAACATCGTTCATAAAAATTGAGTTCAAAAAAAGAAACACACAAAACATTTTCTTTTTGAAAAAAATATCATTCAATTCAATGATATAAACCATGCAAGTTCGAGGACTATGATATCCTAAACCATTGAAAAGTTACGAGGAAAAGCCGTACCAAAAAAATAGAGTAAAGTCTAGTCTGCAAAAACACGCTCAGTAACAAATTCATACAGACATTGGTTCAAGTATTTTTTCCGCAACCATTCAATATTAATCTGTGAAAAATACCTCCTCAGTACAAACACCACACAAAGATCAGTACAAGTACTTCTTTCCTAACGGAAAAACAACACGAAGGGTCGCACCGTATTTCAAATTACTATTCACCAGTTGCAAATTTGAGAGAATGTTCAACATGACTAAGTTTCATATTTTCGATAGCTTTGCGTAGACGTTGGACAAAAATCTTTGGCCTCTTTGAAATTTTTGCGTTTGACAATTTTTTGTGAAATTTTGTTGCCCACCTACTGCGAAAGTTTCTCAAAATACGAGCTGTCAGTTTATAACTCGTATGGTGCTCAGTCTCATGCCAAATACAGTAGCAAGTAACTGCCATTAGCCCCTGAGTCAATGGCACTTTCTCACAGCAATCTCTCTCTTTCTTTGCCCCTACTATTAAAATGCATAGATGTGGTATTCTGCTAACATAGTAGTTGGGAAGATGTGAAAAGAACATGCTCTTTATGTGTTTGTGACTATTCCTTTCAGCACCAATGTATTTAAATTTTTTATTTTGTGCTTCCGTGTATGTTTTTGGGCAGCACAAGTACATCATCATAGTGAGTACAAATGCAGTCTTATGGAAATATGATAGTTGTTGGATGCTATTCCAAATGCCAATGATCATGCAAAACGGTTGTTGCTAGAATCTAGATGATATTTAATGTCGATACCATAGTTTCACTATATTTTTTGGTTCTGATTATTGCTGCATACCTATTTAAAATAATGTTCGATAAATGTTTGTGATCATTGCTTGTATGTGTTCATGTGGAGTTTAAATAATGACTATTCTTGTAAGAGGTTTGAAGATTATCGGGGAGCAAGTTCAAGAGATTAGTTTCGTGGAAACAAATGTGATCTTTTGGTCAGGATTTTGCATGATCCATAGCCATCGGTGGCAACAGGGAGCAGTTCGAGGCCTCCTACATGAGTCGTCCATCGTCTTCTATGTGTGAGCTTTGTTGTCTCTACACACTAGCATCAGAGTATCTCCTTCCCTTGTCGCACACACATGTCGGGCGGTCGAGCTAGTGTTGTTTGTGATACTGGTCGTGACTCTTGTGTTGTCATTGGACAAAGAATTTGTTCTGTAACTATGTATTTGTAGAACCTTTTAGAAAATATTGTTGTGTTCTGAGTATTCTGATGTGGGCCAAAATGGTGAGCATTTAAACATCAGCCCGAATTACTAAAATTGATAAGTTCTACTTTCAGTAAACGGGTGAACCTAGATGCAACAAAGCTCTGCCATTAGCCGTGGGGATTATCAGTTCATGTGTGTGTTCTTTTTGTCGGTTAATGTATTTTTCTTGTTTGTCAGGTCGTGTGCAAGTTTGTTATCAGTTCATGTGTATGTGTATTGGTGATCACTGCTATTGCTGCTAGCTATTGATCAAATTGTGGTATTACTTCGGCTGCTCCATGTAATTAGCCCAAATTTTGGGTGAACCTCCTACTAGTTGCTAGCTTTGTTTAAAAACACAATAAGTTCACAATTTAAAAAGTTGTAAGTTCAACACGACGTCCTAGATAAGTTTTAGGAAAAACCTGAAACACAAAGAAAACCCAAAGATATTCAAATGGTAAAGTTCAAGTCGTCGGATGAAAGAAGTCCAAAATAACGTCGAAAATGTTAGAGTTGACACACAATATTTTTTCTTTAAATAAAATGTTATTCAGTTCAACGATATAAAACCATGCAAGTTCGGGGACGATAATACCGCAAACTGTCGAAAAGTTACAAAGAAACAATACCGCAAAAACAAAGTAAACTCTAGTATGTGAAAAACACGCTCAGTACAAAACCATACATGCATCCATTCAAGTACTCTTTTTTGGAACCATTCAAAACTACTGTCAAAAATACCTCAGTATAAACACATACATACATCAGTACAAGTACTTTGTTTTTTAGACAGCAAAAAACAACACGATGGGTTTCACCTTATTCAAAATTACTCTTAAACGGTTGCGAAGTAGAGAAAACATTCAACATGACTAAGTTTCGCATTTTCGATAACTATCCAACGGTATATTATTTGCCCCATTTCGACAAACTTTTAAAAAAATCACGTTCAAAATCAAATTTGACTATATTTGAATTCGTTTTTAAAACATAAGGAATTAGAAAAACATTTCTATACGAAAAAGTTGCGCATTTTCCATATCTTTCCAATGCCATATCATTTGCCTCAATCCGACAAACCATTTGCAAAAAAACACGGAAATACGTTTCGCCCAGAATTTCACCATTTTTTAAATTACATTTAAATTGTATATAACTTGAAAAAATAGTAGATATATGGAAGATGCGGATTTTTACCAAATTTCCAACGCCATCTTATTTGGTCAATTCCGACAAACCGTTTGAAAATTGAGTCCAAAATACGATTCGCGTTTTCGGTTTTAAAAAAATGGTTTTTTTAAAACTGCTCTTAAACCGTGATGATTTTGCGAAAAATTCCTATATATTTATAATGTAGATGTCAAGAGCTTTCCAACGATATATTACACGCCCCATTCCGGCGAAAAGACGATCAGTTCGACAAGATGAAAATCATCAGTACAACCGCCTGAAACCATCAGTTCAAGTAGGGTAACAGAATAATTATTACGCGAAATAGAATAGCCCAGAGATGTGTGTATATATATATTCTGCTAATATTAGTAGAATAACTATTCTGATAACACTTCTGCACTGCACACTCAACGCGAGGGCACTGCACTTTCGGTACCAGGGGTACTGCAATACATAGACTAGTGAACTTTTCGTCGCAAAAAAATTGCATGCGATGTTTTTTCGGTACCTTTTTCGCTCTAGTTTTTTAACCGTTTATTGGAATGAGGCGTGTAATATACCGTTGATAAGCTATGGATTAGGCGCAACATCGCCATATTGAACACTTTTCGAGATTCCGTGCGCTTTAAGAGCAGTTTTCAAAATGGTGCGGCACACGACGAGTGGCAGCGAGTGTTTTTTCGCGTTTTTTTTCTAAGTCGCTCGTCGAAATGAAGCAAATGATACACAGTTGGAAACATATCGTCGAGGCGCGTATTTTTCATATCTATTATTTTCTCTAATTTGTTACGGTTTAAGAGCAGTTTTAAATTTAGTAAGTCGCGAAATTCTATTTTTTCGAATTTTTTGTAATTTTCGTGTTGTTTTCGCTCCAGTTTTTGAACTGTTTGTCAAAACATGGCGTATGATACGTCGTTGGAAAGCTAGAGACAAGGTGCAACTTTTATATGTTGAAATGTTTTTGAGATTCCTTACAGTTTTTAATTAATTTTGAAAATTGTGCGGCTGACGACGAGAGGCAGCACGTTATTCGCAAAAATTTTACAAACCGCTGGTCAAAATGATTCAAATGTTACACCGCTGGAAAGATATCGCCGAGATGCAACTTTTTCATGTAGAACACTATCTCTATTTCCTTATGGTTTAAGAGCAATTTTGAATTTACCGAAACGCGGACACTCTCTTTTTCGCGACACCCATATCGTTGTGTATTCTGCATCAGACAGAAAACCGCACTGCTTCAGACTGAAAACTACACTGCATCGGATAGTCAAGTGCACTACATGTTTTTTAAATGCATTTTCTTTAAATGGAGTGTACTGAAGAGTTCGGCTTTCTTTAAGACCAAAGTACACGACATTTTCAAGTCTTCCTTTTTTGCTGCTTTTTTGCAACAAGCGCACTGCATCTTTTTTCCTTTGGACTACTTTGTCGAGAGTAAGGAACTACAATATGGTTTTTTCATATATCATTATTTTTTACGGTGTAAACGAGAAAATGGTGCAAAATGAACTGCAAATGAGTTTTTAATAATTACAACGTTTGTGTGTTTTTTAGCACAATGAGAACTCCATCATCATAAAAAAATTGAGAAAAAAACTCAACCCGTGGATCAACTGCACCCATGTACAACACAAACTGCATAGTCGCCAAAGTGGGCTGCAAAACAATTTGCAAAAAAGGCATGACGACGCTCATCGGTGATGTGTCGCGGAGAGGACTGCATGGATTGAAGAAACATTATTTACGCATCCAGTGACTGGACTGCAAGTGGAGATGGGGAACATGGAGGGCGTCAGCGTACTGCATGGGCTCATGGTCGGAACTGCATGCCGTCGTCGATAGAGCCGCATGCCACCCTGGGCCGAGCTGCACACAACATATAAGTGGGCTCAACTAATTCTCCTTAAGTGATTTACCGCTACCATAGAATCAGTATTCAGTCGTCACACAAACTCAATGAAGATTCAAGTCTACAGCCAATGCAAGGGCCTCAGAACATGCAAAACCGGCTGAAAAATATACCACCGGAGCCTGTATGGTGCTAATAGCAAACATGTATCGACTGACAAGAAGAGATAAGTAGGCGACCATGATGTACATCATGCGACCAGGATGTTCAATAACGCTAGATACAAGATTACAACACAGGTAATCCTGCTGTATGGATTTGACGACCATGGCTACGAATGCTACTTCGGTATGATTAAACTTTATAAGAAAAACCTAGTGTGGGGTTTCATTTCCTATACATGTCAGAATATTTTTACAGCTAAGAGATTTGGTCCAAGCATTCTGCGCCTTCATAGCATCATTCAGAGTCACTACAATCATAATCAATCTTCACTTCTTCACGATGATTTCTACTCGAGCACCACCCAAGCATAACAGATGACTCTATCAAAGGAACACAGAATCCACCATTATCGGAATTCCAGAATCAAGATACTGCAACTCATTGCCTGACCACCAGAGGGGCAAGATTGTGTGTAGGAAATGAGCAAATAGGACCATGTTGTTCAAATAAACATGTATGTTCAAATAAACATGCGTAATATCACAAGATGTTCAATAACGCTAGATACAGGATTACAACACAGGTAATCCTGTTGTATGGAGTTAACGACCATGGCTACCAATGCTACTTCAGTATGATTAAGTTGTTTATAAGAAAAACCTAGTGTGGGGTTTCTTTTCCTATACATGTCAGAATATTTTGACAGCCAAGAGATGTGGTCCAAGCATTTTGTGCCTTCATAGCATCATTCAGAGTCACTGCAATCATAATCAATCTTCACTTCTTCACCATGATTTCTACTGGAGCACCACCCAAGCATAAAAGATGAGATCTCTATCAAAGGAACACAGAAGCCGCCACTATCGGAATTCCAGAATCAAGATATTGCAACTCATTGCCTGACCACCGGAGGGGCTAGATTGTGTGTAGGAAAAGAGCACATAGGACCATGTTGTATTCCAGGCCAGCATCTGCTGAAACTGTTCAAATAAACCAATGCCAGTGAAACATCCACCTGAAGACATCCATTTTACTACAGCGAATCCAAAAGAAAATCTTTGTAACAAATCCCCCTTTCTAGATTAGGAATTATCATGTATATCATTACTATTTTACATCACTGGCTCCAGTTGGTAAGAGGCTGTTGGGCTTAGCAACGGAACCTGCATGCAAAGAAAGTCTCTGTTTAATTCTAAGAGTTAATTACACCTGGGGTACATAAACTTTCACGGCGGTAACGGATTCATACACAAACAAAAAAAACCCATAAAAGTCATACATCAACTCTTATGCGGTAACGTTTAGGTACAAAACAGTCTGAAATGTGCCAACTGGGCTGCCACGTGGGAAGAGAAGGCTCGCTGCAGGTGTTGGGCACTTTTCTACATTCCCCCTAGTGTGGTACAATATTTGCGGTTCGCCCCGGTGCTCACAAACCCTCCTTAACCCCCTGCTGTCTTTGTTTCTCTGCGTCGTGTTGGGCCTCTATTTCTTTGCCCCCGTGTCGCCTTCTCTGCTTCGACGCCGTCACCTTCTCTGCCGCTGGTTTGGACGCCGCCGCCCATCGACGCAGCATGGAGCCGCTCCTACGGGGGCCCGGGGAGTTCCCTCCTGAGTACGGTACGCGCTCGATCCTCTTCTCCTGCTGGGTTGCTCCTTTGTCCTAGGATTTTGATCGGGCTAGGTTCTTCATGATTTAGGTGGAAAGATTGATGTTTTGTTGACGCAATTCATGCGATGAAGGGAATGTAGGTGTTTGATAGGACGATTACTGCTGTTTCGTTGCTTTCCATGTTGGCTTGCCGGTGGTGATGATTTGGGGCTTAATTTAGGGTTAATTTAGGGGTTGTTCTTGGATTTGAAGGAAGATGTGATAGATGTTGTGATTGTTGTGATGTATGCACCCCCCTATGATTACTGTGATGGATGCCCTATTCTTGCTGTCGAAATTCAGTTATTGCACTGTACTTGTTGTCAAAATTCAGTTAGTGATTGTTGTCGAATTCAGTTAAGTGCATGTTGTCCATAAATGTTGCAGTGAATTCAATTAAGTGATGTTAAATGTTGTTAATTAGTTATTGGTGTACTATATACTCAAAAGGAATTCATTTACTGCTGTGTTTTGCATCAGAGTCTGAAGAAAAAATCTGTCTTTTTTGCAGTAACTTCAGGAGAAGAATCTTTGTTGTTCTCTATAGCGTTTGAGCACAATGGCATATTTATTGGGCAAGGAGTCAACAGATCATATATTGGCAGCACTTATTGTGAATTTGAGTACTGTCATGCTGACACTTGGTCCTTAGATATGCTGAAATTTTGCCTGGACAAGCTGGATTACTCCCATGGTTACCCAGATCTGCAAGTGTACTGGTGCTTGCCAGGCAAAGACATAGTAGATGGCCTTGTTTGTGTGGATACTGAAGAGGTCATTGCTGCTATGGTCAATGCAAGCAAAGAATGTAAGACACTGCTGTTAATAGTGGATGAGGAGAACAAGATAAGAACTTTGTATGATGATGTGATCCTAGATGGGCCCCCTCTGCCAAGGGTAATTACTCCAAGGAAATTGCCAAGGTCTGCTGAAGGAATAGAGGAAGAAGACAATGGAGAGGCAGGAGAGGAAGAAGAAAATGCAGATGATAGAGAGGAAGGAGAGCAAGGAGATGGCACAGCAACAACAGAGCAAGGAGAGGAAACTGATTCAGATTTTTATGAGAGTGATTATGATGTGGAAGATATGGATGATGATCTATTCCTTGAGAATGTAGATGCAGAAGTTGGTGACTACAATGAACAGGAAGGATATGTACCAGAGGATGATCCTTTAGATGATGATGAGCTAAACCTGTCCAAAGCAGAACTTGAGAAACTGCAATACACATTTAGGGCTTACAATCCAGAAGTTGACATGAACAATCCAGTGTTCAGAGTAGGGCTTGTGTTTGGTGACATGAAAGAGCTGAGGATGGCATTGGATGCATACACTGTGAGGAACAGAGTCAAAATTTTCAAACTAAGAAATGAGAGTGAGAGGCTTAATGCAGTGTGTTCTTAGGGATGCCCTTGGCTGCTTAAAGCTTCAAAGGACAATAGGACTGGAAGCATTGTAATAAGGCAGTACAATGACAATCACACATGCCAGAAACACTTTGATTCCAAGTGTTTGACTGTTAAGATTCTTACACAAAAATTCCTTGATGAGTTTAGAGACAACCAGAAAATGGACCTCACAACATTTGGGAACAAAGTGCAGAGATAGTTCAAGTTGATGCCCAATAAAATGAAACTGGGAAGAGCTAGAAAGGCGGCACTTGGTATCATCCATGGAAATGAAGCAGAGCAATACCAGCAGCTATGGGATTATGGCCAAGAACTAAGAAGGTGCAATCTTGGGAGCAAATTTATTGTCAGAACAACCAAGGTGAAGGGGAAATATGATGCACTCCCAAAGGACCATTTGTCATCACTATATTGGTCCTATGATGCTTGCAAGAGAGGGTTTTTAAAGGGATGTAGGCCTATAATATTTCTGGATGGCTGCCACTTGAAGAGCAGGTACAAAGGCCAGCTACTGACAGCAGTGGGCATAGACCCAAATGACTGCATATTTCCTATTGCTATGGGTTTGGTGGAAGTGGAGTCTACTTATACATGGGAATGGTTCTTGACAACACTTAAGAATGATCTCAAGATTGTGAACACATGCCCATATACTATCGTGAGTGACAAGCAAAAGGTAATGCAAATGTGTGCTTCTTCATGTGTACATGAGCTTTATAGAACTGTGCTTCTTCATGTGTGCTTATGTGTGACTTTGTGCAAATTTTCAGGGTATAATAAATGCAGTTGGGAAAGTTTTTCCAGATGCTGAGCATAGATTTTGTGTTAGGCACTTATACCAGAACTTTCAGAAGAAGTTCAAAGGGGAAACACTGAAAAACCTTTTGTGGGCCATGGCAAGATCAACAAATTTACCAAAGTGGACACAAAACAGAGAGAAAATGAGAGAGGCCAACATTGAAGCTTACAACTGGCTTGAGGACAAAGCACCTAACCAATGGGTTAAGAACTTCTTTAGTGACTTCCCCAAGTGTGATATCCTCTTGAACAACATGTCTGAGGTCTTCAATAGGTACATTTTTTAGTTCTTCTTTAATTTCCATTGATGCTTTCATTGATGAGTGAATTGCTCATTTAAATACTTTGCAACTGTTTTACTCATACAACTGTTTTAAATACATTGCAGCTACATACTAGATGCCAGGGGTATGTGCATTATATCCATGTTAGAATGTATCTTGGGAAAACTTTCATTAAGACTTGCTAGCAAGCATAGGGAGGCAGTGGAAAAGTGGACTGGAAGAATCTGTCCAAAGATTAGAAAGAAGTTAGAAAAGAATGCAGAGTTGAGTGGTAACTGTTTTCCAAGAGATGCTGGCAATGGCATTTATCATGTGCAATCTGGACCCAACTCATATATAGTTGATATCATTGGTAGAACTTGTGATTGCAAGAGCTGGGGATTGAGTGGAATTCTTTATCCACATGCTATAGCAGTTTGTAGGGCTGAGAGGATAGACCCTGAGGAGCTGGTGCACAAATGTTACACCATAGAAACATATCTGAAGGCCTATGGTCACAATATCATGCCTCTCAGAGACAGGACCCACTGGGATAAGCTAAATGGAATGTACATCCATCCTCCTTTGTTTACTAAGGTCATGGGAAGGCCAGCCACAAAGAGGAGGAAAACTCCAGAAGAGAAGAAGAAGAAGAAGGATGGCACAGTTTATCTCAATAAGAAGGGTGTGGCAATGCACTGTTCAGTATGTGGAAAAGATGATCACAACAAAAGGGGTCATGGCAAATACATGGAAAGGCAAATGCAGGATCCACAAGTGGAAGAGGAAGAGGAAGATGAGTTTGCATGCCCTGAAATTCTCCAGGTTGGTGCACATTATTTTACCAGAATTTCATTGCACTTTACTTCATTGTATGACTTAATTGTCATGTGTAGGATATACTGCCTCAGCACATCAACCATAGGCTAGATCCAATCAATGATAGGAGCAGCATGGTGTACACAATGGGACAAGAGGTACTTGATGTTGCATGTTTGCATGTTTACTTGATGTACACAATGGGATAATAGGAGCAGCCTTGTAAGATGAGTTTGCATGTTTTCACTTACTGTTGCACTTGATGTTGCAGGAGAGGGCTCATCTTACAAGGATGGTGCCACCTGGACCTCTCCCAGAGGAATCCAGTTTTGTAGCTGATGCTAGAGATTTGATTCCACGGAGAAGAACAAATACTACTGCAACTGTTAGAGGAAGAACAACTATGGCAAGCAGAGGCAAGAGAAGGGCAACAACACAAGTGGTACCAAATGCAGGTACTGACTGTTTAACTTAAATCACAAGTGTTGGTCCTGACTGTTTGCATGTTCTTAAGTTACTATACTTTTCAAATGCAGATGAGCCTGGAACAAGTGCCAATGCAGGCAGAGCAGTGAAGAAAACAAGAAGTGGTGGAAGATCTGGTGGAAGAAGTGGTGGAAGGACTGGCGGCAGAGCTGGTGGAAGAGCTGGTGCAAGAGGAGGTAGAGCTGGAAGAGGCACTGGCCCAGAAGCAGCAGGGGGAGGAGCTGGTGTAGAAGGGAGAAGATTTGAAGATACAGCTATGTGGCAGTTGATGTTTGGACAAGATGGAGAAAGGAATGCCATACCAGACTTGAATGAGGAGATTCCAGTGACCCAGAATGCCCCTAGCACTCCAGAAAATTAGTTTAGTTGCTCAATTAGTTCATAGCTGAACTGCAAAAATGTCCCAGTTCATGTATGAACTGCAACCTTGCAACAAAACATGTTTTGTAATGCACTGGTAGTCATTTAGGCCAGGGTGGACCTTCATTTTTCCTGTCATATATCTATCATGCATGGTGCACAATGATTATGTTGTTGATCTCTATATCTGTCATGCTATATTGAGCCAAGTTGTTCATTTTAAAAAAAATTATTTTGTGTATGAGGCTGCAAATTTCAGTTAAAATAACTTCAACTTTGTCTCTGCTTTTTGTATTTGCATTTCAAATTTTCAGTAAAAAGGTATGATACTGCTATTATCTATTTGCATTTGCAGTAAATATGCAAAAAAAATTGAGAACAATTGAGAACAAATATGATACTACTATTATCTATTTGCACTTCAAATATTGCAAAAAAATTGTTCAAAAAAATTTGGGTGATACTGGGACTCAAACCCAGTATCTGGTACTTGTGACAGTGGGGGTCGTACCAGTAGGCTATGAGAGGATATCAAGCATATGCTGCCAATCTTCCAATTTGTATATACTGCTAAACCTTACTAGTCGTCCGATCAGAAATCAACGGACACTGCATCGTCTGCCACCTCTGGCCAAACAGGGCGGCGCACGACACCGCCCGTACGCCGGTGGGCCATCGCCACTTCCCGCCTTAGCCTCTTCCCGCCAACGCCGCTTACCGCCTTCGCCGCTTCCCGCCAACGCCTCTTCCCGCCTTCGCCTTTTCCCGCCATCGCCGCTCGGCCTCTACAAAAGCCATGGTCACCATGGCCAAACTCGAGCCACTTCCGTCCACTGACATGGTGCGCAAGCTCATCACCACCTGGGCAACAATCACCGGGACATGGGATCACGTTGCGCGTCCCCGTTCCTCTTCCACCCCTGCTCCGCCGCCCAATCCCTCTCCTACCACTCCCGAGCCCGAGCCATGGGAGCCATGGGAGCACGCTCCCCTCCAACCCGAGCAGCAGCCGCTCCCAGCCGTGGTGCCCGCCGTTGATCAGCAGACTGCCCTGCTGAATTCGTACGGCACAGTCCGCAGGGAACACGCCAGCCGTGACCTGCAAGCGGCCATCGACAGACGTGTCGTTGCCATCTCCAATGACACCGCGATGAGGGAAGAATCCACTCGCATGTTCACCACCGACGAGCGCCAAGCAGTCCTGGGGCTCCGCGCAGATGTTCAGGCATCAGGCGTAGCTAGAGTGCGGCAGGCCGTCGCATACCACAGTGCGGCGCGCGACGCCATGGTCCGGAGGCAGGCTGCAGCCGCGGAGAAGGCACCAGCGCATGTCAGCCATGGTCCGGAGCCAAGCTGCAGTCGCCCGGTCACGGAGTACATCGACCTTCGTCCGACGAGGACTAGAGGTTCAGAAAGTTCAGAGTTTCAGAACTTTGTTCTTGTTGCAGTGATGAGAGTTTCAGAAAGTTCCGAGTTCTCCAGTTTATCCCAAGTTAGTTTGTGTTATTGCCCAAGTTAGTTTGTGTTGTTATCTTCTAATGCTCAAGTCAGTTTGTGTTAATCAAGTCAACTTTGTTCTACTCAGTTTGTGTTAATCACTGTTGTACTCTGTACTGAACTTCTTCAGAGAAATTCAGTGTCAATCCAGTGAATTTCTTCAGTGTTCTACTTATTTTGCATTTGAGAGTTTATTTGTCTGAATTTCTGTGTTGGATAACATAACTTGTCAAATTTGCAGATTAAGAAAGACAAATAACTGGGCATGAAAATTTTCAAACTTGACAAACTTGTTCATCATACAGTCACACATACTTGAAATCCTCACACAAATCCCTTACTAACCAATGCAACTAGAGCATAAATCACTACACTTGCAAGAACAACAAGTACTAGAAACAAATCTAATTTTTCCCTACTTTTTCTCTGCTCATCTAATTTATTCCTCTCTTTCTTCATCCTCTGAATGTCTTGTTCCTTGTCAAGCAAAGCATTTTGTAGCTTCTGGTTGTCATTTGCAAGCTTTCCAATTACCACCCTTGATCTGCCCTGCCATGCATCATCCATCCACCTCAAATACCCATAGGAGTTTAACCCCTGTACATTTCAAATTACAGAAACACATCCAGTCAAAATTGTCATATGGTGCAAAATTCAGTGAAACAAATAAAAAAAATTATCTCATACCTCGTATGGACAACTCAGAAATCGTCGGCCTGCATCAAATCCTTCATTGCAAACCCTAATAACTGGCGTCAATTTGCACCCACATTCAGCCGCACCAAATCCTTCATTGGAAACCCTAATTCCGCATGCCCCCTAAAATTCCAAAGTGAAATCAAAAACAAGAAATACAACAAGAAAATCGAGGAAAGAACATACCTTCATCGCTTTTTTGGAGACAAAACTAAGCTCTGATGTGACTATCCACTCGCCATCCATGTCGCATCCGGTGCCAGAGCCGCCGCCGCCGCCTTGGTTGATAGAGCCGCCGTCGGTTTGGTCCAAGCCGCCGTTGACAGAGCCGCCGGCTTGGTTGAAGACGTTGTTCCCAACACCTCTCCATGGCGCACGACCGCGTCGTCTCTCCATGGTGCACGACCGGGCCGGCCGCGTCACCTTCGCAGCTAGGGATTTGAAGAAGGAGATTGGGATACAGAAAGAATGGCCACGGGTTAAATCTCAGTAAACTGAGGGGGGTAACTGCAAAGATACAAATGCATACACGGCCGACCCCATTGCGTGCGTGGCAGCCCATCTGTCCACTTTGCATGCGTTTTGTAGCTAAACGAATCCACATCAGAGTTAATGTATGACTTTTATGGGTTTTTTTTTTGTGTGTATGAATCCGTTACCGCCGCGAAAGTTTATGTACCCCAGGTGTAATTAACTCTAATTCTAATTCAAAGGGTCACAACATATCATAATTGCTCTGTGTTCATAGAATAATACGGAAATTAAAGAAACCAATAGTATCATCTCCATATGCCTTACAGGCTACTAACTAGCTCCATTTTCATTCTGTATGCGGTGGTCAGCTAAAGTTACTATTAAAATAATAACCATGTTATCCATTATATAGCTTAGTAACTCACACAATGAAACCTTCAAACAAATTCCCTTGGTCTAATCAATTTACCAAATCCTGCCAAACAGGTTTGTAAAATCAGCAAAGATCTGTCATTTGCATCAACACTATGACATTTTAGACGCATCCAGTGAAACGTTCTTCACGCATCCAGTGACTGGACTGCAAGTGGAGATGGGGAACATGGAGGGCATCAGCGTACTGCATGGGCTCGTGGTCGGAACTGCAAGCCGCCGCCGATAGAGCCGCATGTTGCTCTGGGCCGAGCTGCACAAAATATATAAGTGAAATGCGCCTCCCATCCCATTAAAAAGAAGTGAACCGGTCGCTCATAGCGATGCGTTAGCCAGCCACACAAATTGGTGCCCGAGCCTTTTTTGTGTGGACTGCGCAGAGGGCGAGCTGCACGATGTGCACTGCCGTACTGCACATCCATGGCCACGCACACGTGAAACTTGAACCAAATGAGCTGCAGGCAGTGGACGGAAGCTCGGGCGCAGTTCACTGGTTTTTGGGTACTGTACCGACGACCCAAGTGCCCTGCAACGGAAGAGCAACCTGCATTGCTCGCCGTGAGTGAAGAACAAACATTGAAGAATTTGATCTGGGCATTTTTTGTACCTGCGGCATGGATGGAGGTGTCAAGGAACTACATGTCGGTGAAGAGAGAGCTCCACGCGAGGGGTTCGCCGATCTGCACATCGTGGTCGTCGGTGGGCACCTGATCGAGTGAAGGACACGGGTGGTAGTCTTTCTTCTTTCCCTGTTGACGTTGGCAGTAGGGAGGAAATGAGTATGAGCGCTGACAGTAGGGTGGACTGCATGGGAGGAGCAACCCAATCCCCTGCGAATCCAAAATGAACCTCGCCGGCGTCAAGGTGGATTTCCTCTCTCGCCGGCGTCG
>NC_041386.1:396903521-396911593 GCF_002162155.2 Triticum dicoccoides
CGGGGCAGCGCGTGGTGCTGGCCGTGGCCGGGTGGTGGCCGAGACGGGGCAGCGCGCGGTGGTGGCCGGGGTGGTTCTAGCCGGGGCAGGCGGTGCGAGGTGTTGGCCGCCCCGGCGTGTTGGGCGTGGGGTTGGTGCGTGGGGTGGATGAGATAGTGGGCGGGTGGGTGGGTGGGCGGGCGGGCGTGGTTTATTTTCGGGTAGGAAGCAGTCCGAAACTGTTAACAGAATAAGACCCAGAGTTAAGAGAATAAGATTGTTAATGATGTTATCATAATAGATCCACCCCTTTTTATATATACTAGTAAGCTTGCACGTGACACGTCTCAACTAATTCTAATATACAAATATATGTGAGAATAACATACATAGAAAGATGGTTTGGTTGCACTAAAAAATATTACAAATCAAGAAAATATTTTCAAGTAGCATCATATGCATAGAGCCAAAAATACACAATTATTTTTGATTTTACAGAAATTACAAATTGTTCTGAAAATTTTCATTTTTTGTCAAAATTTGACAAAAAATGGGATGAATTAAATTTAAATGTATTTTCAAATCTATGTAAAACTTCCCCAGAATTATCAGTAGTATATTAGACAGAAAAATTGGCATTATTTAGGCATTGTCATGTCATCATGGGTACTCCACATTACAGAATTGCCACATAAATTTGGTGTCCATAATCCATGAGCCTGTCACATCATTATCACATATTACAAAGTAAAAGGCTCATAATACATTAGCCTCACACATGACCTCAATCCAAGGCTCACAATACATAAACCACACACATGAGCTCAATCCAAGGTTCACAATACATTATACACGAAGTGTTGCTTCAATTGATTTTGTTCTTGATGCATTGAGCTCAGTTCCAGCTTGGAGAAGATCCTCATATTTTCCATCTTGGGCGATATGACCATCCTTGAGCATGTGCCATGAGAAAAATAAAGCACAAATGAGAGACCAAGGGCCCATTATCCCATGAACATTCTAATGAGAAATGTTACAAAAGATGGCAAAACTTTCATGCAGAATCTGTTGTATTATTCTCATCAGGAAACATGCATAAACAACACATCGAATTGAACAACTTAACTTGCTGATAAATTTGAAACAACATATATACCATGTGCATTAGCCTCTAAAAAGTAGTGCTTCGATTGTAAGGATAATGTTATTACCAGTATGAAGTCAGCAGCTGGTATGAACCCGACTTGATGGGTTACAAGAATTACTGTTTTGCTAGCTAGTGCCCCCAATATATAATCCCGCGACACATAATCAGACATGTTATGAAACAGAGGCACCTTTAAAGAAAATATGCCTCTGTCACCAATGATCTGTGAATGACACGATTACCTGGCTATGGTTGTATGCTTCTCTTGCTCTTGCAGGTATCGAGGTAAGAATCTGCTTTGCTCGAGATATAGAATCAGCACTGCAACAAGATGAAGCATCAGGTACCAATGCTAGTAATTCTTGAAAGTGGATACCAATGATGGTTACTCAGGTTGTCAAAATCATGAAATATTAAAATATAACAAATTTGTACTTATACATCAGGCATAAAAATAAGAGTTCATTGCACTATTAAGACATAAACTTGCAGCGCCGGTAGAATTCAAACAAAAACTTGCAAAATGACTCAACCGGGCCCGTAAAATTGCTTTGCGGGACAACAAATTAATTATCACTTAAGATGTATTTTAAAACAGAACAGCAGAGGGTGGAGTCATGTTGCTGCGTAAATACAATAATATATATATGTTCCATCCATTAGGTCTCCGATAGTTTGTAAAATAAGAACATTGAATCTACTAATTAATCCCCTAACCTCCCATTGTCAAACATAACAAGTAATTAGAGAAATAATTTTGTCATGATACTTCTTAATACAACATGATTTGAGTATACAACATATATTGCTTACTGCTTACGAAGCCTTTTATCCCAAACAAGTTGGGGTAGGCTAGATATGAAACCCTTTCACGAGGACTTCCCAGGAGGTCACCCATCCTAGTACTACTCTCGCCCAAATGGGTTTCATACCCAAAAGACTGGCTAGTTTTTACGTTGGCTCGCCAAGCCTATCACAACCCTTAGATATGAAACCCTTTCACGAGGACTTCCTAGGAGGTCACCCATCCTAGTACTATTCTCGCTCAAATGGGTTTCATACCTATGGGACTGGCTAGTTTTTACGTTGGCTCGCCAAGCCTATCACAACCCTCCTCCTTTACCCGGGCTTGGGACCGGCTATGCCTAGAAGACATAGGCGGAGTTATACAACATATATTGATCTCAAGAAAAAAATCTGGTTGAAAAAGAAAATAGAACTACAATTTAGACTGGTCAGTATAACATACTACCGTAGGTTGTTCCCTCTTTCCTCATGATGTCACGTAAATTTCTCCCACGCACTCTCTGTATACTCTCTGTTTCTTGTGATTCAGATTAAAGGGGAATTTGTCAAATAGGCATATAAATACATTGCTTAGAAGTTGAAAACAATATGTAGTTCCATTTAATTCTAGAAAGCTAGTACTATAATATGATATTTGGGAAACGCTTGCCTGCTATCAGCCGCCTCCTCTATGTGATGCGTGTACACGGGTCCTTTGCGTCACTACATACATGAGGCATAATCTCTATGCCACAGAATATACCATTAATTATCATGGTCGAGGATAGCAAAATACAAACCCCAAAGTGAGATATATCCAAAGAATTTAAGCCTCTCAGTGTAAAAAAAATCTGGCCAAAATATATACTTTTTGAAAGGAAATCATGTCCTAAATGAATAGCCTGCACGCCGCACACAATATTAAATGTCTCCTAAATATGTAGAATAGTTATAGCTCCTGTCGGGTGGGCAGGCGGTGCAGGTCTGTCTGGGCCAAGAAAAGGCTTCGCTGACCTCTATTTGCAAACAAAATTTTAATGCAAACTTTAATGTAGTTGCACGTTCATGGCTGATCAGGCATAAATGAATGATTGAGATGGAACTAAAATATCAAACTATAATTGTTGAATGATTGGTAATGCGACTCGTAATCAGAATAACAAAGGAGATAAAAACATATGAAACTCGTTACCCTTTAGAAACAAATGTCACCCGCTCCTTCCTCGGCAGCTTTGTGTCAATCTCATCACCCACGTTCACAAGAACAACTCCCATGTGCGACCAAATGTGACCCGTCTCTAGCCTGCAGGCATGCAAGTGAGATGGATGTTGACTTGCTCTTGCATGAGTAGTAGACGATCCTTATGAATCTTGTTCAAATACCTCACTGTGCCAGCTTCATCTTGCTGTAAGTGTTTAGAGTATACAACAAAGACTTATTCAGGCTTTACCACAAAAGTAGAATGCAATTGTTAGACACATCTATTTTTTTCATAACCAGCAGGCACACCTCATGCTTACTTCCCATAGCAAACTCTCGTGCAGAAGCATGTTGGGCACATCACCTGGAAGGCACAAACATGCATGAATTAGGATAGCCTGGGTATATCAGCTTTTAATTCTTTTGCATATAAACATACTACTACAGTAAAGTGTGCCACTAAGGTATATGCGTATAGCTACGGATGTTTCCAGCATACCTGAATATTTTGCTTGGCCATCAACATGTTTGAATGACGGAACATCTCCAGTTAACTGACAAAAGTCATCTTAAAAAATTACAGGAATCTTGAAGGTAAAAAGTGGCAAGTCCACACTGAGAAAATTTAGCAATACACTGGAAATACTGATGGATACTCATGGACATAAGTTCTCTAGAGTATATTAGTCATTGACATATTAGAACCTCGCATGATATTAGTCAATTATTAGCCATTGAATTTCAGGTTGTCTGTGTGGTAAAAGTATTACCATCTAAAATTCCTTACATATGCTAATGCAGGGCCGACCATTGCTCTACTTGTTAACGGATTTTAGACAAAAGCACACCATAGATGTTTCGGTACAGAAAGACAAAGCTCCTCCAGGTTGTACGGATGCCTAGAAATGTAGTATAACAAACAAGACGTGCTCTTTTTGAAATTTCAAATAGCGTGGCCTCATAGAAAAGCTCATGCGCGTGACTGATCAAACTGGTCATGGCATAATAAGAAAGTACGCACCGTATCGGGCTAGGATGTTCTCATTCTACAAGATTTGGCCGTTGTGGATCAGCCGATGGTGTGGCGGCCACACCTTAGAGCTCTTGGGACGACCACCTTGAACATCCGGACGGTGGTAACCAGGTCAGCCACGGACTTGGAGCCAGGGCCGGTCCTGAGAATTTAGGGGCCTGGGGAAAGACAACAAAAAGGGGCCCTAACCCCTAAGGCCACATAAACATATGCTGTTTTTCTATTTCAGTTGCAAATAAATACTCGATACACTATAATTTTGTTGCCTTATCATCTTAGTTATTCAGAAAAGTGGGTTCATAAACATTCACAGTAAAAGTTGCAGTCAATTGGCATGTTTTTTATTAGGTGAATAAGTAACAGTTTCATGCTTACTCAATATATTGTCATCCTATAATTTTTCATTAGGTTGTTCCTCAGCAGTAACTAAGCTAGTTGTTCTGCATTCCTAGCAGTAGAAGTACTCGTCTGTATTCTAACAAATTGTTTATGCTCCTTTCGAGGCCTCAGTCAAGTCATATGCCAGTTTTCATTCTCATTACCAGATGGATATACTAACAATCTTGCTAATTAGCACACAAATATATAGGGTACAACTAATTAAGAACACTGCTGATCAAATAAAAAATTCTAAGAAAGGTATGGAGCAAGATATTTGGATGGCTAGAAAAATATAAATTGCTAAATTTTGTTGCTGCTTACAAGTCACGAACATACATCTCAGTTCCTCTTTTCGAATCCCAATCAAAACATGAAATCAGAGTGAGAAAGAGATATGTATGAGGATGATCTTTATGAATGAATGAACGATCTCACAAGACTATAGAAGAGGGGAATTGAGTTGAGAAGCAATTAATCACAATCTGGAAAATCGTAATACCTTCTTCCACTAATTGCGCCCTGCAGCCGGAAATCTCGATTAGACGTCCTCATACATATCTGTGAGGCGTTCTCGACCTTGGCAAGGCTGAGTCTCATGCTGATTTGTTTCCAATTGGGGAAGAGATGGAATTAAGCCGAGAAGATTGCGTGTGTGACAAGCCGAGGATGAACATCATGTACGCACAGGCAGCTCGCCCGGGCAGCTCTGGGTCAGGTCCTTGCAGCAGGCCAAGACGGGGCAGTTGTCGCGGCCCTTGTGCGGGGTCACGGAGAGGCCCACGTTGAAGCCGTCCACCACGCTCACCCCGTAGGACGATTGCTCGTTGCCGCCGTGGTGGAGGGAGACCTGCGGTGGAGAACTGGAGCCGCCCGTCGCAGTCGCCTGTCGCGCAGCCGGTGCGCGCCCAGATGCGGCTGGACCAGGCGTGGGTGGGCGCCGGGAAGGAGCGGTGGGAGAGCGACGGGAGGAAGAAGCTGCCCCCTCCAGGACCTCACTGCCGGTGTTCCCCTGGATGCCCGGCCAGATCGGGTTCACGACGGTCAGGGTCATCGGTGGTATGCGTGCGGAGCGAACGGCATGCTAGGGGCGGCGATGCAGGTGCAGGGAGGGCGGCTTGGCACCGAGGATGCAGGGACGGGGAGGTGAGGCGCCGATCGGGAGAGGAGGGAGGTTGGTGATGGAGCGCTCTTGTGCATGCGAACGTGCGAGGAGGAACTGGTGCGCGGCGTGCGTGCGATCAGTCTAAGCAGTTTTTCTTAGAAGAGGTGGGGGAGTTTAGGAGTGGCAGGATGGGTAATTAAAGTGTAAAACACGTTTGATGTGTTGGAGTGATTTAGACTATCAGATCATATGCTTTAATGGATGAGATGACTCGGTTCTCCGCCCTCTCGTCCTTTTATAGTGGTAGTAGATATGACTTCTACACAGCATTTTCATCATCATTATCCATAGATCCTACGTAGGTGAGTTGGAATGCACTTGATCCCGGAAAGGTATCTATCTTTCAAACCAGAGGAGTGCTTCAAACTTACAATAGTACATAATATCCAACAAAAGAGGGTGGTGCTACAGCAGCTGGTTACATGGCTCAGTTTAGATATCAGTACAAATCAGGTTGTGCATATTTGTTGTTGGCATGAACCACATCGCCGCATGTCGGGTTTGCAAAAGCCATCCATCGCATGGAAGCTTGATGTCTTTCACACACTGAAGATTATCTGGCAACAAGCTGTGTTGACGAATCTCTGGATATGGTGATTCATGAAACCCATGGTATGGTGTGTAAACACAGTCCCCCCTGAAGAATGGAAGTTGCATAGCACGGTAATCATCGCCGGTGATATGATCAATGATTGGTTGGATGATCGGATAATTGAGCCCGAGGAACATGGAGTGGTTGTCGAGGTTGTAAACCCGCCTCCAGTTGAATACGCCTGGCCCAACAGAGCTGGGATATTTCTCGAACATGAAGCATCCATAGCCATCAATGTCAGGAACGCTCCAGGCATTGTACTGCAGGTGGTTTGATGTAAGGGTTTGGTCAATTTGGTACGTGCGAATGAGTATCAAATGACCGTCGTCAGCTGAACGAGCGATAAACCACCAACCATCGACTAGTATGATTCCAGGTCCTAGAATCATGAAGTCCAGCGCATTTGCGTCTACTACAACAATTCAAATTGGAGAACAAAAGTACAAAAATAAACAACCATGTTCAGAGTATGTGTGGAATTAAGATTATTATAAGAGTGACACATATCATAGATAGAGAATTGCAATTGCATGGTCATAATCATACCCCAAGTTAAAAAATAAGCCAATAGCTTTCATATTCTAGCAATATGTCATGGTTCAAACATCATGTAACAATGAGAAGAAAACAGCTATGACATGGGCTACTCATATTCTACGATAGCACTTATTACTGTTCTCATATCAACTCTAAGCAAATAACATGTGTTGTTTTAAAAATCTTGCAAATGAGAGTAACATATAGCAATCATGAGGTTATGCTCATAATATCTATTCTAACAATCATTAGATGCCAATTGTTATCATATCAACTCTAACAATAACATGTGTGGTCATAAAAATCTAGGAAATGAGAGGAACATATAGCAATGATGTGTTTATAGACATACTATCTATTCTAAATTCGTAACAATGAACAAGCAGTCATATTCATAAGGTAAAGATGAGATCGAAAAATTACACGACGATAGATTCCACCAGTATAGGCAGCCAATTTGTGCGTCGACCGTGTAAACGATGCCATCGGGCACTATAGCATCAGACATAAATGTTGCCTCAGTAGGATTGACAATGAGCCATAACCATGTATGGCGATCGGATTCCAGATAGACTAATCTCATGTTGAACAAGGCAATGAGTTTATAATCCATGTAGTCTTCTGATGGTGTGGGCACTTCGCAGATTACAACTTTTAGCAAACAGAGATCGAGTCAAAAGCTCGATGCCTCTCGTGCGTAGTAGGAAGGAGTGTCTGGCGGGCCGCGAGGCTCGATGGCAGCGGTATCCAACGATGGAAGGGTGATCTCTTGCTGGGTGTAGATATCCACGAGACGCCACGGACTACCGGATTGGTCGATGAGGATGATCCAGTTGGCCTTCATACCCGCCCAGTAGTGGCCGCGCATGAAGGACAGGTGGACCGGTAGTGGTAGCATGTCGAGGGGCACCACGACAACCTTCATAGGACCGTCAAGTCAGTGTCTGGGCCACCTGCGAGGATCGGGCATCAGTAAGCATGGTGTATTGAAAAGAGCCGGCCGGTTGCAGATGAGTAGACGGTACAAAGACACCGAGCATGCGGCTAGAAGGACGGTGCTGAGCAGGTCCATACAATTATAGATCTTCTCCAAGAGAACATCAGGGAGGGAATTCCAGCGTGGCTCTGCGTGTCAGCCGGTTCTGTCATAGGGTTTCTTAGGGCGCGGGGTTTTCAGTGCCTGCGAGCTAGCGGGGAAGTGGATTTGGGCGGGCGGGCGAAGAAGATGGCGTGTGTGGCCGAGCAGTGAGCAGG
>NC_041386.1:396911853-396927746 GCF_002162155.2 Triticum dicoccoides
GGGGGGGGGGGAATGGTGTGCGGTCGACGATGGGGAAGAGAGGAGGAAAAAGAAGAGAGGAGGAGGAAGAGTGAAAGATGGGTAAGAAAGTGCATTAAATCTTAATTCTACTAGTACTACTACCAGGATATACCATCCTTCGGAGTGTAAATAGTTACGCCGATGACATGTGGGTTTACCTCAAGAGGGATCATATGTCAGTTAATGGAGGAGAAAGGTGCATAGGTGTATTTGCGGAAGCGTGCTCCACTCGCAAACATGATGGTAGTACTGGGTAAGGCTGTTTTGGTAACACCGACACGCTCGTTCAGCTTATTAATTAAGTGTCCCATCTGCTGCAGCATGTATTGTCACTTCACTGTGAAGATTAGTTGAATAGTTCTCTCTGACCGAGATGGGGAATAATGGATCACGAAGACTTCCTATCTATGATATCCCTATGCCACTACGTTCACTTCACTCATTTTGCTCCATACGTAGTCACTTGTTGAAATCTGTAGAAAGACAAATACTCTGTATTTGGAAACAGGGGGAGGCTTTTACTCCGTATTTGGAAACAGATGGAGTATCACCATATGGAGGGAACGTAGGAAGCTTGAAATATGAACATGTCAATGGGAGGAGTAAAAGCCTCATGCATGCATGCATGCAACATGCAACACTCTCACGTACACATGGACGCACACAACACTCACCCATGCGGCACACAGCACACGATGCAACACACACGCTCACGCTCAAGTGCTCAACCTACTCTCTACGTCCGTGAAAGACTATACATTTAGATATTTACACATTGACCGGGGCATAATTAACGCCCAAAAGTAGTAGACTTATGTGTGCATGCGACCATTGAGAGAAGAAGATTAAATGAAGGTTGTTGCATGATGTAATTAAGGATAGACATGTAGCCTATAGTTAGAGCACAAGTTGGTGCATTAGTCAATCAATATCAATTTAGATTAAAGGCTAACTGCATATGAAGAGTAGATGTACACTCTTTGTTTTTTAGCCGATGTACACTCTTTGTTGGAAGACCGAGGGAGTACACATGCATGCACTCGCATATACAACCAGGGTGGTTCGCGCGCAAGGGTTGGACCCTGTCGCGCCTGCGTAACATTTTGTTTAACTGATTTCTTTCCTCTACCAACTGACAGGTGGGACCCACAAACCAGGTGACAATCTAACCAGTCAATAAAGTGCCACGTCGACTATGTGGCCGGTTAGTAGGGTGCAATATGGTGCTCTACGATGAGCTAGTGATCGTATAATCACCTCAAAACTATATATAGTGACCATAAATAGCGTATTATTACATACATTGATCGCCAGTGTATTTTCTTGTTTCAAATTAAGCCATGTTAACCGAAAAGGACGCAGTATGGACTAGTACTAATACTACTTTGATGTGTCCCGTCAACTCACTGAATGAGGAAAAGCTTGCTTACTACGCTAATACTACTTTGATGTGTCCCGTCAACTCACTGAATGAGGAAAAGCTTGCTTACTACGCCTCTCCATCCCCCATGCGCGCGGTGGCTCACAGGACGAGGAGAGGGTTTTGACTACAGCGCCCTCTCCCTCTTCCTCGCCCTCGCCCTCACGGTGGACGTGCAACAGTTCAATCGGTGTCAGATTGCCAGAAGCATATTGTATTATAGTATCATCATTGTTGGACCTTCCGAAGAGGCGAAGAGCCAAGTGCAAGGTTCACACGAGTACGAACTGTTGAACCTCCCGAAGAGGCAAAGTGCCGAGCGCAAGGTTTTATAGGAGTTGTCGTCCTAGTAGGAGTATACTACAACTATAGCGAACGATGCTATTGTATGATGCCGCCACGTCACCTATATGCAAAGTTGTGCCACCTTTTTTCTTAAAGAGCGTGTTGGAGCCCGTGCAACAACCACACAAGTTGCACATACACATATCACATTTACCACGAATAAATTCTAAAGGACAAATGCTAGTATGCCACACAAGTTCATCTCCAATTCATGTGATAAATTTGTGCACGACTTGTCTACATATATTCATAGTGCTACTGTTCACAATTTACCATACTCCACATACACGTTATAGATGGGCTACATGTCCTCCTCCATCCAGTCCCAGGTGTTCTTTATGGATGGCATGATCCATAGCGGTGGGAAACGGGAATCATTGTCGCATCTTTCTAGCCCGGTTCCACACGATGGAGACTCATCCAAGCTGATGCGGCATAAATCAGGGATAGCGTGCCCCAGCATGTTGTTCATCCGCCGGTGTGCACTGAAGACACCACCATGCTTCATGAACGGCAGGCCTTCGGTGTCGTGCACGGAAGGTGGCATCCCCTTCACAATGGGGAAGTTGTCCTCAATGAAAAGCGAGTACTCTCCAAGAGTGTTCCTCGGCACCAACATAGCATCACGGGGGTCGAACTCGGCGCCGTTCATCTGGTACACACGGCATCTCAGATCTGGACACATGGTGACGTACACAGTCAAGGTCCATGCATAATAATGTTGTGCTCAAATATGGCGGTCAGTAATACTATGCAACAAATAGTACTACTCCGATATAGAGGAAGTAAAATAGCCGGCTTATTATATATAGTCACTCTTGGCTACATGGATGATATAGTAAGACATGGAAAAACAAAAATGGTGGCAGCTAGTGGGTTCAAGTCTTCAAGGACCTAGCTAGCTACATGCGTCCTCCAAGGTAAAAAGTATTCCTACTAGTACTAGTAAGTAGTACAACAATGAAAGAGAAGGCGAGAGGGTTAAAAATATAATACTAAATGGAATACCTGGGTAGATGGTGACGGTCCGATTGTGGTAGATTGTGTGACCATGTTTCACATTAGTGGTACCATAGGTAACGACTGCTAAGATAGTTGATCCCAATATGCCAAGGTTCCAGGTTAGACCGAATCGCGGATGCAAATGCACATCCAGGATCGACGAACTTATTTTGATCGGGGGATGACTGATCTCTGCAAAACAATGGAGTACCGTTAGGGATACAAATGATGGTTTGAGCATTCTGTTTGTAATCTCCCGTACCATAGGATGGCTGTGACGCCCCCGATTCAATCGTACACTAATCATACACGCAAACATGTACGATCAAGATCAGGGACTCACGGGAAGATATCACAATACAAATCTACAAATAAAATAAGTCATACAAGCATCATATTACAAGCCAGGGGCCTCGAGGGCTCGAATACAAGAGCTCGATCATAGATGAATCAGCGGAAGCAACAATATCTGAGTACAGACATAAGTTAAAGAAGTTTGCCTTAAGAAGGCTAGCACAAACTGGGATACATATCGAAAGAGGCACAGGCCTCCTGCCTGGGATCCTCCTAAACTACTCCTAGCCGTCTTCAGCGGGCTGCACGTAGTAGAAGGCACCTCCCGAGTAGTAGTAGTAGTCGTCGACGGTGGCATCTGGCTCCTGGGCTCCAACGTCTGGTCGCAACAATCGAGTATAGAAAGGGGGAAAAGAGGGAGCAAAGCAACCGTGAGTACTCATCCAAAATACTCGCAAGCAAGGAGCTACACTACATATGTATGCATTGGTATCAATTGGAATAAGGGTATCATATGTGGACTGAACTGCAGAAAGCCAGAATAAGAGGGGGATAACTAGTCCTGTCGAAGACTACGCTTCTGGTAACCTCCATCTTGCACCAGGAGAAGAGAGTAGAAGGTAAGTTCACCAAGTAGCATCGTGTAGCATAATCCTAACCGATGATCCTCCCCTCGTCGCCCTGTGAGAGAGCGATCACCGGTTGTATCTGGCACTTGGAAGGGTGTGTTTTATTTAGTATCTGGTTCTAGTTGTCATAAGGTCAAGGTACAACTCCAAGTCGTCCTGTTACCGAAGATCACGGCTATTCGAATAGATTAAATTCCCTACAGGGGTGCACCACATAACCCAACACGCTCGATCCCATTTGGCCGGACACACTTTTCTGGGTCATGCTCGGCCTCGAAAGATCAACACATTGCAGCCCTACCTAGACACAACAGAGAGGTCAGCACGCCGGTCTAAATCCTATGGCGCAGGGGTCTGGGCCCATCGCCCATTGCACACCTGCACGTTGCGTGGGCGGCCGGAGAGCAGACCTAGAAACCTCCATTACAAAGGAAGTTGCGTTACGCGGTCCAACCCGGCGCGCGCCGCTCAGTCGCTGACGTCACGAAGGCTTCGACTGATACCACGACGTCGAGTGCCCATAACTGTCCCCGCGTAGATGGTTAGTGTGTATAGGCCAGTGGCCAGACTCAGATCAAATACCAAGATCTCGTTAAACGTGTTATCTTGAAATAACCGCGAATGCCGACCAGGGCCAGGCCCACCTCTCTCCTAGGTGGTCTCAACCTGCCCTGTCGCTTCGCCACAAAGATCCACACAGAGGGCCGTTGGGGCAAAGGTCCTTTCAGCCCCCAATTCGTGAATCACTCGCAGGTGCTCCACGAGCAGACCCGACTTTAGTCACCACATGTATCATGTATAAAGCATATAGTATATACCCGTGATCACCTCCCGAGTGATCACGGCCCGATAGTATAGCATGGCAGTCGGACAAGTAGGTAGGGCCACCGATGATAAACTAGCATCCTATACTAAGCATTAGGATTGCAGGTAAAGGTAACAACAGTAGTAGCAAGGACAGGCTATGCATCAGGATAGGATTAACGAAAAGCAGTAACATGCTACACTACTCTAATGCAAGCAGTATAGAGGAGAGTAGGCGATATCTGGTGATCAAGGGGGGCTTGCCTGGTTGCTTTGGCAAGAGAGAGGGGTCGTCAACTCCATAGTCGTAGTGGGTAGCAGCGGCGTCGGTCTCGGTGTCTAGCGAGAGAAGAGGGGGAAGAAAAAATAAAGATTTAAGCAAATAGATGCATAGCAATGCATGACATGACATGTATCGGTGCGAGGGGTGCCCTAACGCGGTATGAGGTGATACCGGCGAAGGGGGAAAACATTCGGGAAAGTATCCCCGGTGTTTCGCGTTTTCGGGCAAAGGAGCCGGAGGGGGAAAGTTGCGAGTTTGGTCTGTTAGGGGTGTGTGACAGATGAACGAGCTACGTATCCGGGTTCGTCTCGTCGTTCTGAGCAACTTTCATGTTGAAAATAATTTAATCTGAGTTACGGATTAAAAGATATGACATCAGCATGGTGTCATGCTGACGTCAGCAGCCAACAGGGTTGACTGGTCAACCTGACCAGTAGGTCCCACTGGTCAGTGACACATTTTAATTAACCTAATTAGTATTAATTAGGGGGGTTGGCCCCACTGTCATTAACTACTTAATTAGCTATTTAACTAATTAGGTTAATTAGATAATTAATGTTTAATTAGTTTAATTAGTGATTAGGTTAATCATAGCAGGATTAATTAAGCTAGTTAATTCTTTAATTAATTAACTAAGTTAATTAATTAATTAATTAATTATTATTTTTATTTATTATTTTTTAAAACCTCTTTTTTTTTCTTTTAACGTTTTGGGGGCATGGGCCCCCACATGTCTATGGCCCAGGGCCTTAACAGTCACAAGGGAAGCGGGCGCTGGGCGCTGCGGTTACGGGCGATGCTGGGCGTCGGGCACCAGCCCGACAGGGCCCTCGCCCAGGCCATCCGCGGCACAGTGGGGCGCCAGCGGGTGTGGCTGCGGCTGCCGGAGTAGTAGCAGCAAGGGAGCGGCGCAAACGGGAGAGGCCCAGCAAGGGGGAACGAGATGCGGTAGAGCAGAGGCGAGCGAGGTCGGGAAGGGGTCGGCTGGCGGAGGCGGGCTCGAGCAGTTGGTAGCAGCGGCAAAAAGAGGGGCGCTGAAGGCAGCTAAAGCAGCAGCGAGGGGAGGTACGCGCCGACGGGCGCAAGAGCTAGGTGAGGAGGGACGCGGGTGCACGCACAGCGTGCGGTCGGTAGGGTGCCGCGGGCGCCGTTTCGAGTGGCGCGACGAGCTGCGGTGGTTGCTGCGTGGTTGAGCGCGAGCGCGGTGACCGTAGGGATGGAAGATTGGGTCGGACAGGGAGGTCCTCACCGGCCCTGTAGTTGTGCAACGGTATGCTCGATGGAGGGGCTGGAGGTGCGTTCCCGACAACGGTGCGGCGGATGGCGACGTCGGGGGCCCTTTCCGGTCCAGGAATGGGGAGGAAGGTGAGGACGACGGCGAGCGATGAGCGGGGCGGCGCTGGTGATGCTCGAGGAGGCGGGTTCCTGGTGTGGATCGGGGGCGAAGGAGAGAGGCGATGGCGTCCGGGGCCCGCTGCCCTACCTAGATCCGATCGGGGGGAGGAGCGAGGGGATCGTTTCCCCGATCCAGATTGGATCGGGAAGGGGGAGGAGAGAACGAGGGAGTGGGGGAAGTGGTGCGGTTGGAGGTTAGGGTTTCGGGGGCGTGGGTATAAGGGGCAGCCGGCTGGGCCTCTGCCCAGTTGGGCCGGTAGCCTGGCCGGTTGTGGCCTGGTGGGCCGAAGCCCAAGGGGCCGGGGGGTTCTTTTCTTTTATTTTTGCTTTCTGTTTTGTTCCTTTTTCCTTTTATTTATTTTCTTTTACTGTTTTAATTCAACTTAGGGCATATAAGTATTTTATAAATTTGTGTTTTCTTTACTATAATTACCTATGTGATATTTGGCACTAACCGAACATTTTTGTTTTGATGTTTGAAAACTTTTGATGTTTGACAATATTTAAGAATTTGAAAGTTTCGAACCGACGCGAGATAAGCAACAGTAAACGAGGTGACGTGGCATCATTAGCAGAGGTTCACTGTAGCTTAAATATCCGGGCGTCACAATTCTCCTCCACTACAAGAAATCTCGTCCTGAGATTTAGGAGGTAGAAGGAAACAGTGCGGGGTATTCATCACGCAGGCGGTCCTCGCGTTCCCAAGTGGCTTCATCTTCAGAATGGTGCTACCACTGGACTTTGAGGAACTTGATCGCCTTCTGACATGTTCGGCGTTTAGCTTGGTCGAGAATGCGGACCGGATGCTCTTTATAGGAGAGGTCCTGTTGCAATTCGAGCACTTCATGATCCACTGCTCGGATTGGATCCTTGAAGCAATGGCGGAGTTGTGACACGTGGAACACATAGTGAACCTAGGAAAGGTTCGGCGGAAGCTCCAGTTGATATGCCACTTTTCCACGCCTTTCGAGAATAGTGAAGGGACCGATATAGCATGGATCTAGCTTGCCCTTGATCCCGAAGCGGTGAGCACCCTTCATTGGTGTAACTCAAAGATAATCCTTTTCGCCAGGTTGATAGACCATGTCTTGGTGATGACGGTCATACTGACTTTTCTGACGTGACTGGGCAGTCTTGAGATTCTCGCGAATAATGCGAACTTGTTCTTCGGCCTGTTGGATAATATCTGGACCGAAGAGTGGACGTTCCCCAGTTTCTGACCAGTTCAGAGGGGTCGACACTTTCGTCCATATAGCACTTCGAAGGGGGACATCTTTAGACTAGCTTGATAGCTATTATTATAAGAGAACTCGGCATATGGAAGAGATTCCTCACATTTCTTGCCAAAGGAAATTACACAAGCTCGAAGCATGTCTTCGAGAACTTGGTTGACACGTTCAACCTGTCCTTGCGACTGAGGATGAAACGCCGTACTGAATGACAGATGAGTTCCCATAGCTTCTTGGAAACTTGCCCAAAATCTTGAAGTGAATAAGCTGCCACGATCTGAACTGATAACCAGTGGAATACCGTGAAGTGAAACAGTTCTGGACATGTAGAGAGTAGCAAGCTGACTAGCAGTGATTGTCTCTTTGACCGCCAGAAAATGTGCAACGTTAGAAAGCCGGTCAATGATGACAAGAATAGCATCATTACCTTTCTGCGATTTGGGAAATCCAGTGACGAAGTCCATTTCAACATGGTCCCATTTCCATTCAGGAATAGAGATAGGTTGCAGAGTTCCAGCAGGCCTTTGATGCTCTACTTTGATACGGCGGCAAACGTCACACTCAGCAACATAACGAGCAATGTCCTGCTTCATATTAGACCACCAGAATCTTTGACGAATATCCTGGTACATCTTTGTACTACTAGGATGGATGGACAGAGGCATATCATGAGCTTCTTGCATAACCCTTTTAGTATTATCCAGGTTTTTCTTCGAACATGGTACCACTAGGCGGCCTTTGAAGTATAAGGCGCCATCATCGGCGACAGTGAAGAACGAGGGTTTTCCTTCTGCTAGATGGCGTTTAATCTTATGGACTTTAGAGTCATAACCTTGAATAGTCTTTATACCAGCTACGAGATCTGGTACGACAGCCAGGGTATTTAGGGAACCCTTAGTAACAATAAGAAGATTCATCTTGCAAAACTCCGGGGGAGGGGGAACAAGTGCTCCAGGAGGAACAATATGAAGGTTCAGCTTTCTAAATTCTTCAACAAGCGAGGACTAAACTTTGTGAACCTGGAGGTGGTTGTAGTAAGACTTGCGGCTCAAGGCATCAGCCATTACATTAGCCTTGCTGGGGGTATAGGATATACCCATGTCAAAGTCTGCAACAGTCTCCATCCATCTTTGCTGACGGAGGTTCAGATCTGGCTGAGTAAACATATACTTCAGACTTTGGTGGTCGGTGAAGATTTCACAATGATTATGGAGAAGGTAATGTCGCCACTGCTTCAGTGCATGAATGACAGCAGCAAACTCGAGGTCGTGAACTGGGTAGTTTTCTTCATGAGGGCGCAGTTGACGAGAGGCATAAGCAATCACTCTATGCTCTTGCATTAGGACACAGCCTAATCCTTGACGGGAAGCGTCGCAGTAAATGACGAAGTCCTTCTTAGTATCAGGTGGAGCAAGCACTGGGGCAGAAGTCAACTTGTCTTTGAGCACCTGGAAACTTTCCTGACATTTGTCTGTCCATTCGAACTTGACACCCTTATGCAACAGATTAGTCAGAGGCCTGGCAATCTTGGAAAAGTTCTCGACGAATCGACGACAATAGCTGGCGAGACTGAGAAAACTTCGGAGTTGCTTGACATTCTTCGGAGGAGTCCAATCGAGAATAGCCTGAACTCATTCAGGGTTGACAGCAATACCATCGTTGGAGATGACATGCCCAAGATTGGTTACTTCGGGGAGCCAGAATTCACACTTGGAATACTTAGCATACAGTTGATGCTCTTGAAGCTTTTCCAGCACAAGACGAAGATGTTCAACATGTTCTTCTTTGTTCTTGGAAAATACAAGGATATCATCGAGATAAACCACGACAAACTTGTCGAGGTAATCCATGAATATATAGTTCATCAGACGAGAGAAGGTGGTGGGAGCATTCGTTAAGCCGAATGACATGGCGGTGTACCCGTACGACCCATACCGAGTCACGAAGGCGGTTTTTGGGATATCCTCTTCACAAACATGGATCTGGTGGTAACCCAACCTCAAGTCGAGTTTGGAGAATAGTGATGAGCCAGCCAGTTGATCATAAAGATCATTGATCCGAGGAAGAGGGTATTTATCTAAATGGTAGCTTGGTTTATAGGATGGTTGTCTTGGACTAATCGGTTTGTCCCATCCTTCTTCTTAACAAAGAGAGAAGGTGCTCCCCAAGGAGAGCAACTTGGGCGAATGAAACCTTTGACAAGGGATTTGTCGATTTCCTCCTTAAGCTCAATGAGTTCATGTGGCGGCATCTTGTAGGGTTGTTTGGCTATAGGGGTGGTGCCGGGTTTCTAGTCGATGATGAATTCGACAGCTCTAGCAGGGGGGATCTCTGGAAGTTCTTCTGGGAAGACGTCTTGGAATTCATGAACAACGGAAATGTTTTCAATTCCCTCGAGTGGTGCAGCGTTCAATGCATTCAAGGCATAAAGTCGTGCCTCGGCGTTCTGAACTAGATGAGCTTGGTAAGCAATTATTTCGTCATAAGGGTGTAGCAGATGGACGACCTTAGTGGCGCAAAGTATAGAAGCAGTATGCGCTTTCAACCAATCCATTCCCAGAATGAGGTCAATGCTACAGGACTTTAGTATGATGGGAGAGGCAAGGAATTCCAGTCCTTCGATTTCAACGGGGACGTCGTTGCAAATCATGGATGTCCGACATTGGCCCGCGGGAGTGTGCACTAATAGCGAAGTGTTCATGTCCTCACATTTAATGTCGTGCAAGCATGCAAAATCTTCTGACATGAATGAATACGATGCACCTGTATCAAATAAAACAGATGCTGGTACTGAATTTACGAGGAGTGTACCCATCACAGTAGCGGGCTGGTCTAGAACTTCATTGAGATCAACGTGGTTGGCATGAACACGGCCATAAGACTTGGCATTGTTATTGCGGGGCTGGTTGCTTCCACGGCCAGTTGCAGGAAGGGCCAGTTGATTCTGGTTCTGAAAGCAGTTCCTGGCGAGGTGACCTGGTTGGCTACACTTGTAGCATAGACCATTATTGGGAGTGGGAACAGGAGCTTGGAGTGGTGGAGCCGGAAGCCTTGGCTGCCTAGTTGGTGGGGGAGGCAGACGCGGTGCAGCATAGGACTGCCTTGGAGCAGGTGCAGTTGGCTGGTACATGCTGTTGGGAATCCATATCCTACGCTTCTGCGAGGACGGGCCCGAAGATGAGCCCGTGTCATGGTTGTGCCTGTGAGAGCTTTGGTGTTCCTGCAGACCAGTTTCGGCATTGATGGCCTTGTTCACCAAGGTGGCAAAATCAGCAAAGTCATGCACTAGAAGTGCGAGCTTGATATCAGCTTGAAGGCCATCACAGAACATCTCCTGTCTGCGTGCATCAGTTGCAATGTCTTCTTCAACATAGCGGGACAGATCCAGAAACTCCCGCTGATAAGCTTCCATAGTTTTGTTGCCCTGAGTGAGGTTGCGAAACTTGCGCTTCTTCCGGTCCATGACTCCATGAGGAATGAAGCGAGCACGGAAGGCAGCTTGGAAGTTTGGCCAGGTGATGATTGTTCCAACTGGCAGAGTACGCCTGTGGCTGTCCCACCATTGAGTTGCGGGTCCCTTCAGGAAGAAGGAAGCAAAGGTGACATAGCTGGCAGGGCCTACATCAACAGACTCCATCTCATAGGTGTGTCACGGAGCCAGTCATCGGCATCCAGGGGCTGAGTTCAGCTGCGGTACACAGTTGGGTTCATGCGCATGAAATCCCGCAGAGTTACTGGGGTTGGCTGCTGGTTCATATTGGGGCGAGGAAACTAAGCCATCATATTCTCCATGAACTGGCGATTCATCTCAAGCTGTTGGATCATACCAGCCATGTACTCATGCGGTGGTGGGGCGTTGCCACCACGACCACGACCACCTGGTCTAACCATCCTGCTAATATATAACAGGAGTAGTTCAGCATTGAGAAATTGCGAGGACAAGAATCATTCATGATGAAACATGCATAATGAAAGGAACACGATAGATACAACATAGTAGTTGGCACATCTTACAAAAGTGATTATGCATAGAGTTGGGTACACAGAATTCAGTACATAGGCTAAGAACATCATAGGCGGCACGCAGGCTCGCGAAGAATGCATCTAACACTAACAAGCAAGCCCACATCAGTCCCAGGAGGAACTGTGGAGGTAGGTGTAGCCTGACAGCTGGTAGTGACGCGAAGGGAAGACCTCCACGCGAGTAGCCTGGGGTCCATGGATACTCTGGTGCGGAACCCGATGCGCAGGTGGCAGGAGAGGACCACGTGCGGGAGAGTAGCCTCCCACATCTGGCCAGCCTATGCCCTGGGGCATCACGGTCCTGGCAGGGTAGATCGCAGAATGAGACAGATCACCAGATCGGACAGAGGGGTGCAACAGCGCCAGACCACGGTACAGGTGCTGACGGGTGGTGTACAACTCGTGGCGAAGAGCTCGGTTAGCTCTATCCAGCCCATCAGCATGCAGAACCAGGTTCTGATGGTAGAAGGGCTCTCAGGTGACAGTGGAGTAGGCAGCAGTGTAGTATCCCTCCGCACCAACATCGGATGCGATAGCAATGTGCCTGAAGGGGGAGGTGTCCAACTCCTGATACTCTCCACGAAGACGTGTCAGAGCAGCATAAGCAACATCGTGGACCGCCATATCGATAGTCACTCCAACACCATGAGCAGTGTGCAGCACGGTAGTGGAGTCATACTCCCGAGAGTAGGGGTGGACGATGGCACGGTACTGCTCCTGGTTGAAGTCCTGATACTCCTCATAGACGGTGTACTCAGGGTGCCAGCGATAACCCAGATAGGTCATCATCTCAACCAACACAACAGGTGATCCTGAGGCACCAATGGCCGTCGTGTGGCGCACGACCTGCCTCATGGGTTCCATCTGAAAACAAAGATGTTTTCACAGGAGTCAAATGACAATGTGGATAATGTTCAAATACTACTCTAAAGAATAACTAGGGCTTATCCAACTTTGGGGTGAACGTGGTCACGGGATCCTAGTGCTAGAGTTAGTAAAATCGTTTAACCCGAGTAGGAGAGAGTTCAGAGTCCCAAAGTAAGGATCGAGGAGTAAAAGATCCTAATACCACCTAGATGGCGACGTGGGCTCGTAAGGCACACAACCATGTTAGTAAAAAGGTTTGTAATGTCTAGACTTGACTTCGGCCAAGGAGTGTGGAAGGGGAATTCCTATAGGCAGTCGGCTCTGATACCAACTTGTGACGCCCCCGATTCAATCGTACACTAATCATACACGCAAACGTGTACGATCAAGATCAGGGACTCACGGGAAGATATCACAACACAACTCTACAAATAAAATAAGTCATACAAGCATCATATTACAAGCCAGGGGCCTCGAGGGATCGAATACAAGGGCTCGATCATAGACGAGTCAGCGGAAGCAACAATATCTGAGTACAGACATAAGTTAAACAAGTTTTCCTTAAGAAGGCTAGCACAAATTGGGATATAGATCGAAAGAGGCGCAGGCCTCCTGCCTGGGATCCTCCTAAACTACTCCTGGTCATTGTCAGCGGGCTTCACGTAGTAGAAGGCACCTCCCGAGTAGTAGTAGTGGCGTCTGGCTCCTGGGCTCCAACGTCTGGTCGCAGCAATCGAGTATAGAAAGGTGGAAAAAAGGGAGCAATGCAACCGCGATTACTCATCCAAAGTACTCTAAAGCAAGGAGCTACACTACATATGTATGCATTGGTATCAATTGGAATAAGGGTATCATATGTGGACTGAACTGCAGAAAGCCGAAATAAGAGGGGGATAACTAGTCCTGTCGAAGACTACGCTTCTGGTAACCTCCATCTTGCAGCAGGAGAAGAGAGTAGAAGGTAAATTCACCAAGTAGCATCATGTAGCATAATCCTAACCGATGATCCTCCCTTCGTCACCCTGTGAGAGAGCGATCACCGGTTGTATCTGGCACTTGGAAGGGTGTGTTTTATTTAGTATCCGGTTCTAGTTGTCATAAGGTCAAGGTACAACTCCAAGTCGTCCTATTACCGAAGATCACGGCTATTCGAATAGATTAACTTCCCTACAGGGGTGCACCACATAACCCAACACGCTCGATCCCATTTGGCCGAACACACTTTTCTGGGTCATGCCCGGCCTCGGAAGATCAACACGTCGCAGCCCTACCAAGGCACAACAGAGAGGTCAGCACGATGGTCTAAATCCTATGGCACAGGGGTCTGGGCCCATCGCCCATTGCACACCTGGACGTTGCGTCGGCGGCCGGCGAGCAGACCTAGCAACCTCCATTACAAAGGAAGTTGCGTTACGCGGTCCAACCCGGCGCGTGCCACTCAGTCGCTGACGTCATGAAGGCTTCGGCTGATACCACGACGTCGAGTGCCCATAACTGTCCCCGCGTAGATGGTTAGTGCGTATAGGCCAGTGGCCAGACTCAGATCAAATACCAAGATCTCGTTAAACGTGTTATCTTGAAATAACCGCGAACGTCGACCAGGGCCAGGCCCACCTCTCTCCTAGGTGGTCTCAACCTGCCATGTCGCTTCGCCACAAAGATCCACACAGAGAGCCTTTGGGACAAAGGTCCTTTCAGCCCCCAATCCGTGAATCACTTGCGGGTGCTCCACGAGCTGACCCGACTTTAGTCACCACATGTATGATGTATAAAGCATATAGTGTATACCCGTGATCACCTCCCGAGTGATCACGGCCCGATAGTATAGCATGGCAGACGGACAAGTAGGTAGGGCCACATATGATAAACTAGCATCCTATACCAAGCATTAGGATTGCAGGTAAAGGTAACAACAGTAGTAGCAAGGACAGGCTATGCATCAGGATAGGATTAACGGAAAGCAGTGACATGCTACACTACTCTAATTCAAGCAGTATAGAGGAGAGTAGGCGATATCTGGTGATCAAGGGGGGGGGGGGCTTGCCTGGTTGCTCTAGCAAGAGAGAGGGGTCATCAACTCCGTAGTCGTACTGGGTAGCAGCGGCGTCGGTCTCGATGTCTAGCGAGAGAAGAGGGGGAAGAAACAATAAATATTTAAGCAAACCGATGCATAGTGATGCATGACATGACACGTATCGGTGCTAGGGGTGCCCTAACGCGGTATGAGGTGATACCAGCGAAGGGGGAAAACATTCGGGAAAGTATCCCCAGTGTTTCGCGTTTTTGGGCAGAGGAGCCGGAGGGGGAAAGTTGCGAGTTTGATATGTTAGGGGTGTGTGGCGGATGAACGGGCTGCGTATCCGGGTTCGTCTCGTCGTTCTGCGCAACTTTCATGTTGAAAATAATTTAATCCGAGTTACGGATTAAAAGATATGATTTTCTAAAATTTTATTAATTTCTGGAATTTAATTAATTATTTAATTTAATTCGAAAATGGATTTATGACATCAGCATGGTGTCATGCTGACGTCAGCAGTCAACCGGGTTGACTGGTCAACCTGACCAGTGGGTCCCACTGGTTAGTGACACATTTTAATTAAGCATTCTAATTATCCTAATTATTATTAATTAGGGGGTTGGCCCCAATGTCATTGACTACTTAATTAGCTTTTTAACTAATTAGGTTAATTAGATAATTAATGTTTAATTAGTTTAATTAGTGATTAGGTTAATCATAGCAAGATTAATTAAGTTATTTATTTATTTATTTATTAATTTTATTTATTATTTTTTTAAACCTCTTTTTTTATTTTAACGTTCTGGGGGCATGGGCCCCCACATGTCTGTGGCCCAGGGCCTTAACGGGCACAAGGGAAGCAGGCGCTGGGCGCTGCGGTTACGGGCGATGCTGGGCATTGGGCACCAGCCCGACAGGGCCCTCGCCCAGGCCATCCGCGGCGCAGTGGGGCGCCGGCGGGTGTGCCTGCGGCTGCCGGAGCAGTAGCAGCAAGGGAGCGATGCGAAGGGGAGAGGCCCGGCGAGAGGGAACGAGATGCGGTAGAGCAGAGGCGAGCGAGCTCAGGAAGGGGTCGGCTGGCGGAGGCGGGCTCGAGCAGTTGGTAGCAGCGGCAAAAAGGGGCGCGCCGGCGGTAGATAAAGAAGCAGCAAGGGGAGGTACGCGCCGATGGGCGCATGAGCTAGGCGAGGAGGGACGCGGGTGCATGCATAGGGTGCGGTCGGCAGGGGGCCGCGGGCGCCGTTTCGTGCGGTGCGACGACCTACGGCGGTTGCCGCGTGGTTGAGTGCGAGCGCGGTGACCGTAGGGATGGAAGATGGGGTCGGACGGGGAGGTCCTCACCGGCCCTGTAGTTGTGCAACGGTTGCTCGATAGAGGGGCTGGAGGTACGTTCCCGGCGACGGTGCGGCGGATGGCGACGTTGGGGGCCCTTTCCGGTCCATGAATGGGGAGGAGGGTGAGGACGACGGCGAGCGACGGGCTGGGCGGCGCCGGTGATGCTCGAGGAGGCGAGTTCCTGATGTGGATCGGGGGCGAACGAGAGAGGCTATGGCATCCGGGGCCC